>NC_135477.1:262315477-262483157 GCF_052094955.1 Ictidomys tridecemlineatus
GGCGGCCACCTCCCGCGACGAGGGCGCAAGGCAGGGCGCGCGCCGGGCTCGGGGCGCCTGGGCTCCAGATGGTCCCCGCGCTCACCTTCGGGGCTCTCTCTCCGCTTGCAGGCTGCGGCGGCTGCTGCGCGGCCGGGGCGCGAGGGAGAGGGAAGGACAGTGAGTGGCGCCGCCCGTCCGCGCCCCGCCCACCCTCCCGGCCCGCACCTCACCGTGCTTGGACTGAAATTTCCCCATGCCGCCGCCGTGATCCCGGACCCCACCAGCCCGGGCGCGCTCAGGTGCAGGTCCGAGCCCGGGACGGACGTCCGCTGGGGCCTCAGGACCGGGCTCCGAGCTGGGCTCGGGAAGCCGGGTTCAGCGCGGGGCAGGGCGGCGCGGCAACAGACGACAGCAGCGCCCGCGGTGGCCCGGCTCCCTCTGAGCGCGCGCGCCCGCGCCCGAGCTTTAACCGCGGGCCCCGCAGCGCCCCCCGCGGCCGCGGCCCGCAGCGCACCCGCCCGCCCCCAGCCCCAGGACCCCCTTAGCCCGCAGCCCAGGCGCATCAGCCCAGGCGCATCGCAGCCCAATGCCGCCAACTGGGGAGGTGGGACCCAGAGCTTGGCGGTGACAAGGACCCGCACAGTAGACTGTGAGGGCACTCAGGGGCTGCAGTTGACACTGCCATTCTGGCTGCCAGGGGACTCTGGGGGATATCCTCCACCCTTCACCAGGCCATCTCCAGTCTGGGAGCCTGACCCCTCTGTTGGAAGGGAGGATCCTGGGGACTCTAGACTACAGGGACCCTGCTTGCCTCCCATGGCTGGCAGGACATCTGTGGGGAAGAAGAGGTACCTGGAAGAGAGGATGAGAAGGACCAAAGTCCACCCCAGCCAGGCTGGGGTGACCCCCTCTCCCTTCTTCCCCAAGGTCAGGCTCTAGCCTCTTTCTGCCCACTTGATGAAAGACCAGTTCTGACCTTCAGCTTGGATAAGCCCTGTACCCCTCCCTTAGACCTTGGGCCTTGGGGGACTGGGTCCTTGTCTCTCCTGTTCTGCTCCTGGTGGTCCAGCTACCTGCTGTCTGCCTCCTCCTCTGCTGCCCTCACTTGCTGGGTGCCACCCACACTTGCTTCCTTCCCTGTCCACCTTCAGAGAAACCACCTTTCTCACCTTGGACCCAGCTTGCTTCTTCCAACACTTCTCCTGTGATCGCCCCAAACCTCCTCCATCCCTGGAGCTCCTCTCCTGTGCACACGCTGTCTCTCACTGGGATTTTGAGAATAAAAACAGCATTTCCCTACAAACTGTTGCTGCACCCCAGTGTCCAGCCCCTGTTGCTGACCCCAACCTCCACCCCTGCTGGCTTCTAGCCCTGGAGGCTGGTGGCCGAAGACCTGCCAGGCCTCCTCTCTTCTACCCTGTTCCCACTGTCCCTCTGTTCCCTTCAGAGCTGCCCCCGGCTCTCAAAAGAGTTCCCCCGGCCTCTCCTTACCTTCTGCCCAAGACAACTGGGGTGGAAGGAGCTAGCGTCCCGCAGGACGTTTCACCTCAACTGTCTTGCCCAGTTCTCAGGTCATCTTGGGGCAGGTGCTACCATCTCCCCATCATAGAGTCCTGGGACACCTCAGAATCTCCCAGAAGCACAGCTGAGTTTGGAACGGAGACTTTCCCCCAATCCCAGCAAACACCAGCACTGGCCAGGTGGTGTGAGGACGAGACTTTGGGCAGCCCAGCCTGCAAGCTGTTCCCACCACCCCTTCTGAGATCCCAGGGAGGGGACATCCTGGAAGACCCAGCCACTCTGCACCACGATGACTTCATACCTCAGGGCAGAAGGCTGCACCCAGCCACAGCCCAGCTGACCCTGCCCCTGCCCAGGCTCAATGCACCCTCCACACAGACCCAGACCCCAGACCAGGGTTAGCCCTCCAGGCCCCCTCCTACCCATCCCACCAACCCGCATGAATTTTGACTTCCCAGTTAGAAGGTGACAGCCAGTCATCTGTGGCTCCAGGTGTCCTGCTAACATGCTATGACAATAACAATATTGTGTGTTATGCAGAATGGGAGTGGAGAGACCCTCTGGGTGTGCTGTCTTATCCACTGCCCGGTGCCCACAGGAGACAGGTGAGGGACCCCATAAAGACATACCCACCGGACTTCTGCCCACCTACATGGTCTGGAGCCTCTGGGTGACGCTGTGTGCTCACAGTGCTGCACAACCTGCCCTCCACATGCTGGGGTGGTGGTCCTCTGGGGGATGTACTGGGGAAGGGGCCATTGCCTTATTCCTTCTGCGGGCTGAGGCTCTGGTCTTCATTAAGTGTAGATGCCGGGGGCCTGGATGCACTGGGCAAGTATCCTGGAGGGCAGGAGGGGTGGTCTGGCCTGGCCACCTTGTGGTGCTGAGCTGGGCAAATGCAGACCCTAAGAGCAGACACTCCCCATGTGTCCCTATTACCACTGTTTACCAGTGACAAGTCCTTGCTTCCCTGAATGCTGAAGCATAACACCGAAAAGCACGCCAAGGCCAGTGGAGAGTGGACAGTGGAAGGTTTATTAAAGGACAGCAGAGAAGACTTCTCCCTGGAAGGGCCAGGTCCTCCCTTTTTTATAGCTAAGGTCTTCTTTCAGCTTTCCCACCCTCCTGTCCTTTGTTTCCCATTATCTTGCCGTGATGGAATGCAGGTGGGAAGGCCCAAAGGTGGGGGACAGGAGGGCTGGAGGAGTCATCTGGGCAGGAAGGGCCTGGGGTGGTTTGATTAGCACCTCCCTGCTTGTTGGGCCTGTTTCATGGACAGTTCCTTAGGATGGGCTCCGGGCTTGGGGACATTAACATTTCAATTTCCCCCAGTGCTGACCTGGTTTCCTGGACTCCATTCTCTATAGGTCCTCCATTTTCTTTATCTTACTCGATATGAGCCCAGATTCACCTCACTGCAGCAACTACCCTCTGTAGTCTGGCTTCAGTTTCCAGGCCGCGGTTCACTGATTCCTTGGCAGCTCTGTTGAGAGACAATTCACATACCCACCACTCGCCACACCATGGCTTCAGCTCTGTCCTCGTGGGAAGTCCTCGAAGTCGTGGTCGCCCCAGAGAGTAACTCCCTGCCCTCGGCCAGCACTCCCACGGCCACCCAGCCCACTGCAGCCCCCAACCCCTTTCTGTCTCTGCGGGGCTTCCCTGTGGGGGCCCACCCTGCAGTGCACCCTTGTGGGGCAGCCTGTGTCTGGCTTCTGTCCTACAGCTGTGTTCAGGGCGCCCCGGGCAAGGCCAGCGTGCTGACAGTGCCTCCTGCTTTGTTTGGGGGAATGCCGGCCCATGACTTGCTTACTGGCCCACTGATGGATGCTGGGCTGTTTCTGCACCGCGGCTAGAGCGACCAAGGTGCTGTGAATGCCTGCCCAGCGTGGTGTGGACCTGCCCTGGATCCTCAGGTGCACACAGACGTGCTGCACACGGAGCGGTTTCCATTCAGAGCTACGCAGCTTTCCACAACCCTGCATGGTTTCACACCCGTGTGCAGCGTGAGACTCTAGCACCTCCCGGGTGGGAGGTGTACCTACTGGCTCTGCCCCACGTGTCCCCGTCCCCCGTGCTGGGCAATGTGGCATCCCTTGGCGGCTCCTTGGAGACGTGTGTTCAGATGTAGTGTCTGTCTCCTTGTCGGGCCGCAGAAGTCCCTTGTCTGCTCTGGTGCAAGGCACACACTGCTCCTCAACTCCACACTCAGCACTCAGGGAGGGTTGTGGGGGCCATGCCTGGCAGCGGCCCAACACAGCACACTCACAGCCTCTGTCCATCTATCTGTCCACAGTGGTCAGGGAGGCACCCTCATCTGTAGGATGAGGGGCTGCTGTGCATCCACCTCTGCAGCCACAGTGCCCGCCGGTGGCAGTTCCCTGGTGTGCTGTGGGACCCGGGAGGACAGTGGGCCCCTGGCAGCACCTGGACTCTGTTCTGTAACCCGGGCCTGCAGGTGGTCGAGCTGGCCTTGCAGGGAGGCTGAGGCCAGGGTACTGGCCTCATGAAACACATGCCTGTTCTCACACAGATGGTACACATGGCTGCTCAGCAGTGCCACCTGCTCCTGTGGTCGTCACCAGGTGGTACTGTCACCATGGTCCTCTCGCCTTCAGAGGTGCAGGGAGGTCCGCAGCCTGGCCGGCGTTGGCCAGCTTACAGTGTGGACTGCCAACAGCAATGTCCACATTGTCCAAAAGTGACCCCAGGCTGAAGATACCTCCCAGCACAGTTGCTCCTGGAGACAACAGGGCCTCCCTGTGGGCTGGCCCTGGACTCTACCCGGGGCCTGACCAGCTCCATCCTCCAGCCAGTCGAAGTATCTCTGACACCATTGTCCACTTCCATCCTGACCATCAGACTGGGGCAGCCACTGGACACCTCCACCTGGTCACTGACCTCAAGGCCAAAGGGGGAGAAGGAAGTGGAGGTGGCCGTGTGTGCGTGCGTGTGTGTGTGTGTGTGTGTGTGTGTGTGTGTGTGTATGCATGCACACACCTGCCTTCATCTGTGCCCGCCAGAGCCGCCAGGCTGGGCCTCGGAGGCACCATCCTCAACGCCCCCTGAGTCTGGACCTAGCTTCCACTCACCTGGCATCCGGCTGCCGGAGGCTTCTGGGATCTGGAGGGTCCTGCACAGCGCAGCCTTCCTGGGGCAGACGTCTGCAGTCTGCAGGGCTTGCTCCCTCTCCTTCTCTGTGTTCCCACAGTACAAGAAATGCTGGTGCTGCTCACCCGGTGGCCAGTGTGACTGGCATCACTGCACATGGCCTGGGGTCTTGCTCAGGACAGACCACAAGGTCTGAGAAAACCTGCCTGGTCAGTCTTGCCTGTCCCCTTCCATGCATGACCGTGGCTCTGAGGGTGTGCGCCTTCACCTGGGTGGGTGCTTGCCATTTGGGGAAGGGATCATTGTGCTCACAAGTGCATAAGATGACCGCCCATTGCCCACCACCCTTCCTGGAGCCCCATGCTCTCTGCAGGTCTCTCCCTGGACCCCGGTGGTCTGGCCCAAAGGTGGTGGTGCAGGAAGTGCTGGCTGCCGGCTCCCACCGCCTTCCCTTCCAACCAGCACGCCAGAGCTCTGGAGGTCCCTCCAGTGGCCTGCACAGAGCCCTCAGCCTGGACAGCGCAGGAATCTTGCCTTTCAAGGGTGACTGAGAGTGGGTTTGAAGCCAGGGGACCCATCCCAGCACTCATGGTGGTCACCAGACCACCGGGCCCTTAGACGTGGATGTCCTTCCCGGCCACCATCCTGACCAGGAATCCTCTGACTCACGTGCACCGTGTATAGTGCCTTCCTCGAGGGACCAAGCTGTGTGCCTGGCAGGGAGGTGCGGCCTTCAGCATCAGGCACGATCCACACAGACTTGTCTGGGCACCAGGAGGGAAAGCACCCCCCCAAAAAATGGTGTTCCCAAGTGTCTTGCGTGCTGCGTCCACAGGCTAGCTGGCTCCTCACAATTGGTCCTGGCCTGCCAAGAGGCCTCCCCAAGGGTCCTCCTGTCCCCAGTGGCATGCTTCCCATGACCCTGCCAGTGGTCAGCTCCGCAGCCGTGTCCCAGACACTCCCCACAGGTCAGCTCCGGTTGCTCTGCTGAGAGTTTCCAGCGGGCAGTGAAGGCAGGAGGCCAGAGTGGAGGGAGCAGCTGGGCCTGTGTCCAGGGAACCTGTTAGACCAGGACGCAAGAAAAGACCACTGACTCCAATTAAAATCAAATTAAAGCAAGCTTATTATTTCGACCGGCCGGACTGCCTTTTCCTCCCAAAACGGCAGGAACAAGACAGCAGCCCCAGCTTTCCTACAGCCCAGCTTTATAGCCCAGAAAGTTACACAAAAGGGGGGTTACAGATAACAGGACTCTGACAAGCATCACACTAATGGTAGTTTACATTTTTTGCTGGCCCCAACATCAGAATTTATGAAGACCATTAGAGCCTCAGAGAGGGTCGTTGTCTGGCCAGGGAAGGCCAATATTTATGAGGTGTCACTAAAGTTTCAGAGAGGGCTGCTATCTGGTCAGAGAGCCAGGCATGGGTGAGTTCAAGGCACGGGCAGGCATTCCAAGCAGGTTCAGAATTTGCAGTAATTTATAGTAAAGCTGAAATTAGCTTTTCATGGCTTTGTGGTGAGAGGGCTCCCAATTTAATAAAAGATCAGGTTGGGTTTATCAAACCCAGAGAGAAGCAGTGTCCAATCCCAGGCCCCTGGCTGCAGGACACAACGCCAGGCCGGAAGAGCGTGGGCCTTGGAGAAGGAGGCAGGCTGTAGACAGGAGGGAGCTTCGCCTGTGGCCTCCTCCCTAATCTCTGTGGACAGTTTTTGCTGCCTGGACACGTGTCCAGCCTGCTCAGGAAGGTGTTCCCCCACCGCCAGTTCCCTGTGGTCCTCCTGAGGCTTTTCATAGTGACCTGGTCTACTCCTGCTGGGGCCCTGCCCTTCCTTCTGCCCTGGCCAGGGTGCTCCGGGTCTGCCTAGACTGAGGCCACCTTCTCAGCTCCAAGGGATCCCTGAGCTGCTTGTCTGCACCATCATGAGGAGTCCCTGGTTCCCAGGTGGAGTGAGACTGGCTGTGTCGCCACTAAGAATCCGCGGCTGGGTCGGCCAGCTGCTCCGGCTGCCTGTGGGCTGGTGGCCCAGGAGCACGCGGCCGACTCAGGCTTGTGAAGCCATCTGTCTTTGGGGTGGAAGACATGGCTCTGGTGGGGTCTGCATCCATAGCCCAACTCCTCCTCCAGGGCCCCAAGAAGAGTCCCCCCAGGCCCCAGGGAGGGGGTGCTGTGAGCTCTCCCATGAGGACGGGATGAGCAGTGCTCAGGAGCCTCCCGCCCACAGCCATGACAGGCACTGTCCCTTTCCCTTGCAGCTTTTTCACCCAGGCCTCCGGAAAACACCCCTTAGTCCTGCAGGGAGCCTGCAGGGAGCCCAGAAGCCCAGAGGCCCTGGGGAGAGGAGTGGCAGGAGCACATTCATCAGCCCTCAGGCCTATGGAGTGCATCCCATGGGTGCTGTTCGAGCAGCTCTGAGGTCTGAGACCAGGCCACAGAGGGTGCATGCTGGGGGCTGCTGCAGCCTGGCCCGGGCTGAGGGCCTGCAGGACAAGGGTGTGCTGAGGTGGTGTGAGGCCTGAGTCCAGTTCCACCCGGCCAAGGGGACCCCACGCACCCACTGGAGGCCCCCACCGCCTGCAGGGCCAGCACATACCTCCTGCCGGGCCTGGCTGGACTCATACACCTGGAGGGCAGGCCTCCCACCCCCAGCCTCCTGCAGGGACGGAGGCCGCCAGCTTGAGCCTCCCTGGAGCACAGCTTCAGGCTCCGGGAGGGGCCTCCAGGCTGGGTTGGGGGACTGCGGGCACTTCTCCCTCCCACACCCCTGGGAGACGCTGGGCAGGTGTGGGAGTAGCAGGGGGAGCCAAGGTGTCTGTCTGGGGATCCACCCTGCGGGAAGGCCAGAGGGGGCTCTCTCCACACCTGGGCCCGGCTGGGTGTGAGCCACATCTCTGGCGTTTCTTCCCACCACAGCCCAGAGCCCGTCCTTTGGGGACACCAGGCTTGCCCCACCCCTCACAGGCCTCCAGGCTCCCTGAGGAGGGTCTCAGGGTGGAATGGTGGGGCTGAGATAAATATTCACAGTTTGGGAGCAGCAGGAAGTACTTGGTCACTCATGAAGACACTAATTTGGGGGCGTAACAACCCAGGGTCTCTAGGGACATCAGAAGTGCCCAGAGTGGTTGAACGGAGAATGCTGGACGTGGGGGTTGTCTGCGGGCTCATACATCAGGGTGGGAAGCTGCCAGGGCACCGACATCCTCCTGCCCCTCCTGTCTCCACAGCCAGTGGCTCAGCCTGCGTGCTCTGGACCTCGGGCCGGCAGCCAGAGACTGACCATGCCTGGGAGCAGGCACTGGGTACAGGGAGGGGGTCAGGGCACGGGGGCCAGGAAGGAGGCGAGTGGCCAGAGGGGAAGTGGTCCCCACCCTGGGAGCCCGTCTGCTAGCAGTGAAGCGTCGAGTGCTGGCTGGACAGTGGTCCCAACCCTGCTGCATGTCCAGTGTCCTCTTGCCAGTGGACACAGAGCAGTCCTCCTGGTCCTGCTGCGGGATTCTGGGGTTCCCTGCTGAGCAGCCGTGGGCCTGTCTGGGCGGCTGGACCAGTGCATGGAAGCCCACAGCACTGTGTGGGGAGGCCTGGCCACGAGCTGAGGAGGACCGTCCACACTGGGCGCTGGCCTCGAGCTCCACGCATGAGTCTCTGGAGATCTCTGAAGGCGCAGGTGTGCATCTCAGGCTGAGGACGGGTCACCCCACAGCAGGTTCACCGATCCCCCCCCAGGAGCAGCGCCCTTGGGCAGGCCCAGCGTGGGCAAGTGGGAAGACCCCTCCACAGCGAGCAGCGAGGCTGCGGCTGGCTCAGGTGATTGGAGAGGGGACAGCACTTATGAGGTGTCCGCGGCCCTGTAGTCCCTCTGAGAGGCTCCCGAGTGGGCAAGGCCCCTGCCTGAACCCGCTCGGCCCTGCCCAGGAGCCGCGTCCTTCCCACCTGCCACAGCCCCAGAGCCCGGGACGTGGGCCCAGGAGGAGTGGAGCTGCTGTCCTGTGCCCAGGGGCTCAACAGTGTCTCCAGCCACCCACGGGGGCCTGGCGCAGGTACGCCAAGGGTGTGGAGGGGTCGGGTCCTGGCACACACCCCGGCGCCTGCTTCTCTCTCTCCCACCACCCATCCTGGTTCTCACAACACAGTGAGACCCGCCAAAGCCATCGGAGTCTGGCCAAATAACAAACAAACAAACAAATAAAGGCACAGAAATATCTCCAGGAAATGGACAGGGCGACGTCCTAGAGGCCACAGAGCCCCCCAGGCTCAGGCCACTGGACGAGTGGGACGACCCACTGACCAAGTGCCAGCTGTCTTGTGCTGACCCTGTGGAGTGGAAGGTGTGACGGGACGGCTGAGCCCCACCCGGTCCCCCAGGGGAGCCACCCCAGCCCGCAAGGCAATGACGCGCCCTGCCCACGCGCATTTCTCAGGGTACTCTCTCCTGGTCGTAGTTTTGTGAATACAACGTTCATCATCTTATTCTGACAGTTCTGCACCATGGTTACAGGAAATTTAGGGAAAAGGAGAATGATATCAAGAGGACAACCACCAGGACCCTCCCAGGCAGCCCCCCTCTCCATGCTGCCACTCCACTTCCTCACACAGGGACGGCGGACTGGCATCCCCCCTCAGCTGCTCCCTGAAGCTTCCCTGGGCAGGGGAACTGCTTTCACTCCTGGACCACAGAGCCCCACTGCCTGCGGATGCTCCTGCTAGGCTGGCAAGGCATCCTCGTTACTGCCAGGGTTCTGTCTTTGGCTGTGGGCAAGGCTGGCATCCGAACTCAAGGTCCACGATGGCATCTCACTTTCTACTAAGGCATTGTTTATTGATTGGAGAGTGCTTTTCACATATGAAGGCTATGCTTTTCCTCTCATTTAGCTGCAGACATTCACCTTCTTAGATTTGTCCTTAATTTGATTTATAGAACTTTCTCCTATGTTTCTATGTAGTAATTATTTAGTGGTGTTTGTTCTCAGAGGAGCTTTGTCCCCTGGAAGGGCTCAGGCCATTTCTCTGCTGGGCCAGACAAGCCATCCAAGGTGAGAAGCCTCAGCTGCGTGGATTTCTCTCACCCCCTTCGCCACCCTTTGGCTAGAAGACCACCTGGTCACAGGCTGTCCAACACCCTAGGCCCTTAAGGTCCAGCCCTGCACGACCTGAGTAAATATTGCAAAGCCTGACCTGGGGTCAGGGCAGGGGGCTCTGGTGTTAGGGACATCTCCTGAGGCTTGGCAGCTCCGTGGGGAGGGCCTGGAGGCCGGGGAAGGGAGAGGCTGGGCTGCTTCCCCACACTGGCTGCCTGCAGGGCCAGACAAGGCTGGTCTGCCGGCTCTGCACCTGTGTCACCCCTCTGCACCCTGCACAACTGAACAGGCCGTCCGGTCTTGAGATGCGGGCAGTTCCTCTCCTTTGATCCTGGTAATGGGCATGATTGAGGCCCTCTGCAGCCAAAGGGTGGATTGTAAGGACGGAGGGAGGTGGCTGTAGCCAGCAGATGCCAGGATGGGCCTGGCACCTGGAGGCAGAGTGCCCGCCTCCCCCTGAGGGCCGACCTGACCACACCTGTGGGGTGGGGCAGGCACTGGCCCCAAGGGAGGCCGGGGAAGGAAGGGCCGCAGTGGTCCACAGCCTATCCAGAGCCCTCCTACCTGGCCCAGGTCAGGGGCCAGGCGACACGCCTCACTTGAGCTGGGACTCAGGGACAGGCAGTGCCCGGTAACGAGGCAGCAGAGAGGTGTGGGGTTCTGTTCTGAAGCCACGGAGGACTCCGCGCCTTACAGAGGGCCCTGGGGACCACTGCTGCACCAGGCTTGGGCTGGCCAGGCCCAGGCACCAGGACAGTGGCTTTGAGCCTGAGCAGGGAGGGGCTGGCCTCTCCTGGGCGGGAGGCCCTGGGCTGAGGCTGGGTGTGGGAAGAGCTCCCTGACCACTCCTGGGCTGGGGGCCATCTTCCCTGCAGGTGCCCTTCTGAGGGGCTCTGGTGGTCTGTGCTGCCCAACTCCCCAGGGTGGGTGCGTGTGGCCGTCACTCATCCTCCCACGTGACCTTGACAGAGGCTGGGACACGGCTCCTGGGTCCAGGGCAGCGCTGCTCTGCACAGCTCACCAGGACCTCCCCGCTGGGCTGCCTGTCCCAGGTGGCCCTCCTGGGACCCAGTGCCAGCTCCCGGCCATCCTACCTGCCCATGTGCCCACCGTGACCACGGGAGGGGCTCCAGCCCACCAGGCTCTCCTCCTGGAAGTCCCGGCCCGCCTCCTAGATCCCGGGGCTGGCCCTCCCCTATCTACCCCCGATGGCACTGAAAAGGCATCCGTCCCTCCTGCTGCCCACCCTGGGGACCACCGTCAGTGCTCCCCTCCGTAGGCTCCACCTCATGCACACACCAGGGCGGAGCAGCTTGAGGCTCCCGCAGGTACTGAGGTCCTCCTCCCAGGTCCCCACCACCACCGGAGCCTCTCCAAGTGGGGACGAGGCCCCTCCTCGGCCCAAGCCCCGCAGACCTCCGTCTGCACGGAGGCAGTGCACAGGGCCCGGCAGTTCCTTGCCCACCCCCCAGCTGAGAGCACTGAATGCCGGGAGCCTGTTGGTCGGGGTCCTACGAGACTCCTCAGTCAGGGTGGAGACTCAGGACCCTCTGCCCTCTATCTGAGGAAGGAGCTCAGCAGCCCTCACTTGCTCTCCCGCTCCTGTGACAGTGGCCATATTACTGACCCACTAAGGGTCCCACACTCAGCAGGGCGGTGGGATGCCCAGGAGCAGGCCGGCCCAGCTGCCCTGCCCTGTGTGAGCCTGGCCGTCCTGCTGGGGATGCAGTCCTGGGTGCTTCAGGACACCGGGCGGGCCTGGGTGAGTGCCCGCAGGGCGCACAGGGAACATGGGTGGCTGCAGCCTCTGGACTTGTGCTGGAGAAGCCCCCCTGGTCAAGGCAGGGCTCTGCGTGGCTGGACCAGGACCTGCAGGTATCTGGCGGGCCCACTGGTCCTGCTGGGGTCCACGTCATCTCGACTGCTTCTGTCCTGGAGCCCAACGCTGGCACCTGGGCACCCTGCATGACACTTGGGGTTGGTGGCCCTTTGGGGAACTGGCCCTCACCTCTATCAAGTTAGGGCCGAGCTAGAAGGACTGTTGTTTTCATGTGCTGGGGTCTGGCCTCTCCCTGAGCTGACCACTTCTGCCCTCACTGGGCTGTTCAGGGTGGTCGTCCACAGAGGTCTGGCTCCTCGGCCGTGCCGTCTTCCATCTGCCTGTCAGCCCAGAGGCCCGGCTCTCTTCTGACTTGGGGATCAGCGGGGTGTTGTCTGTGACCTGTGTTTTCTCTTTGCTGGCTCAATAGCTGTGACTGTTCTCCAGAGTCTGCTTTTGGGGCTTAGCCACACCCCAGCTCACAGCTGTTGCCCCCGGGGCACTGTGCAGATCTGCCTGCAGCCCTGGAGAGATACAGCCCTTGCACTCGGCTGCCTGGCCTCACCCGTCCCACGCTGCCCTCCCTGTATGGAGGGCTCCAGAGGATGTCTCTGTCCACCGGCTGCTCTGCGGCCTTCCTCCTGAGGACTGTGCTGTGCGCATGGGCAGTCTCAGCTGCAACTGTCTTGCGGAATCTGCGCTTTGTTTTGAATGACCATTTTGCTGGGTGAGACCTGAGGCTGAGGGATTTTTAATGCTGGGAAGGTTTGCCTGTTCTCTTCCGTCCACAGTGAGGCAGCTGCTGCGGGCTGAGGTTCATTCTTTTTTTTAAGAGAGAGAGAGAAAATTTTTTTTTAATATATTTTTTTTTCCAGTTTTTTTCGGCGGACACAACATCTTTGTTTGAATATGGTGCTGAGGATCGAACCCGGGCCGCACGCCTGCCAGGCGAGCACGCTACTGCTTGAGCCACCTCCCCAGCCCTGAGGTTTATTCTTGAAGGTAGAGTTCTTCTTCTCTGGTTGCTACTGATATTTTATTCTTGGTTTTAAGCACTTGGTTTGGGTTTTATGTGTATTGTGCATGAGGTTTCTTGAGGATCACAAATTTGGGGGTTTTTAGTGCTCATCAAATTTTGAAAAAAATCAGCTGCTATTTCTTAAGCATTTTATCTTCCTCTCTGGGGACCCCCCCTTTGCCCATGCCTGGGGCCCTGCAGGTCTCCCTACCTGCATCTTGTCACTCTTCCCAGCCTGTGAGGTACAGGGCCTGGACCACTTGTCCACATGGCCTCTGCCCAGCCGCTGCAGGCCTCTCTCCTGCAAGGGCTCCCATAGTCCATGGAAGCCCTCCACAGTCAGGGCTCCTGTGGCTGCCAGGACAAGTGGCAGGGTCACAGGTCCCCAGGGGGCCTCAGGAACCCTGGGCCCTCCTTCCACTAGTCACACTTCCACACTCACCCTGCTCTCTCACCGACCACTGGACCCCCAAACTCTCCAGAAAGGCACATGCCGACACCTGCTAAGACTGTGGGGCTAGAGGGGGCTGGACAGAGACACAGACAGAGACACAGAGACCAAAGAGATGCAGAGACGGAGCAGTGGCCAAGCACAGCCCATGGGTGGCCACCCTCACTACGGTGAGATACTCTCCCACTGGCATCTCCAGACCCAGAGTGTGCCCACAGGCCTTCAGGGCTTCCGGACCTCAGAACCATCAGTCTGCAATAGTCTCCAGGGCCTTGGAGACGCAGGCACGGCCTGCTGCCCTATCTGAAAACTGGCAGTAGGTTAGGTGTTCCCTGAGAAAGCTCACTTTCTGTTTTTGTTTCCCAACCACTTTGGACCTTTGGGCATGAGACTGAGCCAGGACCTCCTGTGTGTAGGGCCACACCCAGACATGCCTGCCTCCTCCAGCGGCAGCAGGCTCGCCTACCCTGTGTTTCTCACCACAGGCAGAGGCCAGCGTGGCTCCTGACCGCAGTTTGCAGGTTGCATTAGGTGCAAGTGCGCGTGTTCACGAGCTGCTTTATGAGGCACCGATCCCACCACAAATACCACTGGAGGGGGTCTGGCTCCAGCCTGGCTCCAACTCAGTAGCCCTTTCAGCCTCTCCCAAAGCAAGACAGGGCAACCCTCGGAAGGGGGCTCAGGTCCCTGCCCACTTCTAGCCCCTCCTGAGACCCCAGGACCCGCCCACTCCTCCCTGGTCCCTCCCAGGTCTTTCCCAAGCTCCCCCTCTTCTTGAGCTCGCAGGCCCCGCCCACTCCCCAGGCCCCTCCTCTGACTCTCCCTGGCCCCTCCCTACCCATCCCAGGCCACGCCCCACTCCCCAGGCCCCTCCTCTGCCTCTCTTTGCCCCTCCCTACCCGTCCCAGGCCCCGCCCCACTCTCCAGGCCCCTCCTCTGCCTCTCTTTGCCCCTCCCTACCCGTTCCAGGCCCCGCCCCACTCCCCAGGCCCCTCCTCTGCCTCTCTTTGCCCCTCCCTACCCCTCCCAGGTCCCGCCCCACTCCCCCAGGCCCCTCCTCTGCCTCTCTTTGCCCCTCCCTACCCGTCCCAGGCCCCGCCCCACTCCCCAGGCCCCTCCTCTGCCTCTCTTTGCCCCTCCCTACCCCTCCCAGGTCCCGCCCCACTCCCCAGGCCCCTCCTCTGCCTCTCTTTGCCCCTCCCTACCCCTCCCAGGCCCCGCCCCACTCCCCCAGGCCCCTCCTCTGCCTCTCTTTGCCCCTCCCTACCCCTCCCAGGTCCCGCCCCACTCCCCAGGCCCCTCCTCTGCCTCTCTTTGCCCCTCCCTACCCCTCCCAGGTCCCGCCCCACTCCCCAGGCCCCTCCTCTGCCTCTCTTTGCCCCTCCCTACCCCTCCCAGGCCCCGCCCCACTCCCCAGGCCCCTCCTGTCTCTCCCTGGCCCCTCCCTACCCCTCCCAGGCCCCGCCCCACTCCCCAGGCCCCTCCTGTCTCTCCCTGGCCCCTCCCTACCCCTCCCAGGCCCCGCCCCACTCCCCAGGCCCCTCCTCTGCCTCTCTTTGCCCCTCCCTACCCCTCCCAGGCCCCGCCCCACTCCCCAGGCCCCTCCTGTCTCTCCCTGGCCCCTCCCTACCCCTCCCAGGCCCCGCCCCACTCCCCAGGCCCCTCCTGTCTCTCCCTGGCCCCTCCCTACCCCTCCCAGGCCCCGCCCCACTCCCCAGGCCCCTCCTCTGCCTCTCTTTGCCCCTCCCTACCCCTCCCAGGCCCCGCCCCACTCCCCAGGCCCCTCCTCTGCCTCTCTTTGCCCCGCCCCACCCATCCCAGGCCCCGCCCCACTCCTCCCTGCCCCTCCTCCTCCCTGGCTCCCCTACCCCTCCTTGGCCCTACCTCATCCCTCTCTGGCCCCTCCCTACCCCTCCAAGCCCCGCCCCATTCCTCCCTGGCTCTCCCCTTCCCTGGCCTCCACTCCTCCCTGCCCCTCTGGGCCCCTCCCCAGATCTCCTCCCCTTCCTGCCCTTCACTCAGATCCCCCCGGGGCCACCCACCTGGGGGCTTTCTGCTGCGGCAGAGCTGCCTGTGGCCCTCCCCACTTGAGACTTCCTCTTTGTGCCAAGGGGTCTGGGGTCCGTGTCTTGCTGTGGGCGGCCCCAGCCTCTCTCTGTTGTGCCACTGGTGACAGGGGCAGGAAGTGGAGACATTCACCTCGGGTCTGCCAGGGCGTGGACATGGACTCCTTCCCTGTGGTGAGGTCAGGCGCAGCTGCTGTCCGTGGGCAGGTGAGTGCCACCACGTGCCCTGCCCCGTGCCCTCTGTGCCAGGTCAGCCTGCTGCTCCGGAGGCCTGCGCTGCCTGGCCATTGGTGACACTGCGCCCTTTCTGGGGCTTGGCGGTCAGCTGGAAATGCCTGGCTGTACAGGGGTTGTTGGGCGCTGGTCTCTGGAGGTCAAGACTGGTCCCAGGGCGTCTCAGGCCCTGTTCTAAGCTCCCTCACTCCACTGCCCTCTCCACCACACCTCAGCTCTCCCAGGTGTCACCTCGAGGTTCTGTGTCCTGTCTGGGATACGGTTCTGAAGCCTCCTCTAGAGGCTCTGGTGTTGGGGCAGTCCTGCTTAGGGTCACTGCCCACTTAAATCTTTTTTTTTTTTTTTTAATTTTGGTACCAAGGATCTCACTAAACTTGGTAGGTAGGACCTCACTAAAGTGCAGAGGCTGGCCTTGAACTCGTGATCCTCCTGCCTCAGCCTCCCAAGCTGCTGGGATCACAGGCATGTGGATCGTGCCAGCTCCATTTAAAATTCATTATTTTTGAGGTGAAGTCTGCACCAGGGCTCAGCCCCCAACAGACCCCATGCCTCTGCAGGGCCACCTTCCCGTTACCCGCCCCCCTTGGGCCTCCTGGGCCCCTGCTTTGCAGGGAGCCTCTCACCTAACTCCCGGGTTTTGTGGAAACTGCTATGAATCCAGACACATTTTCTGGCATCTTCTGGGCCAGGAGGGAGGGTTTCTCTGCACCTCCTCAGCTTCTGCAGGTGCTTAAGGTACAGTGCAGTGCTGCCTGGAGGTCCTGCACGCATTTGTCCTTCCCCTCTGTGGAGTATTGCCAGCAGCTGAGGGCACAAGCCAGCCCGAGGTCCCACCTGAGGCATGCAGGGTACCTCTGTCACCCTGAGCCCCGCTCCCCTGCACCCCACTGCATGCTCCCTGCTCTCCTGCTCCCCCACTCTCCTATTATCCCAATCCCCTGTACCCCACGCCCCTGCACACCTGCTCTCCTGCACCCTGCTCCCCTGCACCCTGCTTCCCCGCTCCCTGCTTCCCTGCTCCCTGCTCTCCTGCTCCCCCTCCCATGCACCCCACTACCCTGCTCCCTCCCCTGCTCCCTGTTTTCCTATTATCCCACTCCCCCACTCCCCCTCCCCTGTACTCCACTGCCCTGCTCCCTGCTCTCCTGCTCCCCCTCCTCGGCACCCCACTGCCCTGCTCTCTGCTCCCCTAAACCCCACTCCCCTGCACCCCGCTCCCCTGCACCCCACTGCCCTGCTCTCTGCACCCCGCTCCCCTGCTTCCCACTGCCCTGCACCCGCTCCCCGGCACCCCACTGCCCTGCTCCCTGCTCTCCTGCTCTCTGGTCCCCGCTGTGGTTGGCTGGAGCTGGACAGCAAACTGATCTGGCCTTCAGGTGTGGGAATTGGAGGTCCTGCAGAAGGCTCGTCACCCCCAGCCCTGGTGGAGTCATGGGGGGGGCACCCGTTTTTATCAGGATGGTTCAGATTCCTCAACTTCCCTTGCCTGGACTTGGCCAGCTTCGTTGGTCAGTGTTGGCCTCGTTGGCATCATGTGTGGATGGGGTGGTGGCGGGCGGTTGCCCTGCAGCCCTGCAGGATCCGCAGTGCCCGCCTCCTTGGCCTCTCTGGTCTCTGCAGTCTCCTGCTGGGAGCTCCGGGGGTGCATGGCCTGCTGGCTCTCAGGGCTGAGGGGCACTTCTTGACCAGGGCTTGTTCACCGGGGTCCCCTGCTTTTCTCCCTCCTTCGCTCTCCTTTCTTCTGCCGGCAGCGAGCCTCATCTTTTCTGGCTCCCTTTCCTACTTGACCCTTTGGTTTTGCTGTTACACTTGATTTCTTCTGCCCATGGGTCCTCCCGTCCCCGGCCTTCCTTCCTTCGTGATTTCAGCTAATGGGGCCTTTAGTTCTAGTGTCTCCACCGGCTCCTTAAGAAAACACCTCTGAGTTCTTCGGTGACTTCGTGCATCTGTTTTCTGCCTTTGTGCACAGTGGCCAGCCAGCTGACCGCTCTCACGAGTGCACTGTGTTCCTTTTCCTGCTGCCCCTGGGCTTGCTGTCGCCTGGGGTCTGGCTGTAGGTAGAGCAGGGAATTCTGTATCTTGGCTGCTGGGCGGAAAACAGGCGATTAGACCCCCGAGTAGTGCAAGGTGAGCTCTGCAGTCAGGGAGCCAAGCCAGGAAGTTCAGACGTCACAAAGGAGAAGGGCTGGTGACAAACGGGGAGGCTGGTGACAACTGAGGTACATGATGCATCTCCCTGAAGACCCAGGGATCAGCAGCAAGAGCCAGAAAAACACCGAGAAAGAGAAAGAGAATGCAGAAAGAGTGGGTCTGAAAATACAGTGTGAAGCAGAGGTCTGTTTCAGAGCTGGAGGAGAAGGCCCTCTGCCCGAGGCCAGGGCAGTGCCAGCAACTCGGAGGCTGACGCAGGAGGCTGCAAGTCCAAGGCCAGCCTCTGCAACATAGCAAGGCACTGTCTCGAAATACAATTAAAAAGGGCGGGGGCATGGCTCCGTGGCAGAGCGCCCTGGGTTCAACCCGAGGACCGGAGAGAGAAAACAGCCTCGCCAAGCGTGAGGAGATCTGCCCGCCAGACCCCCAAGGCAAACCTCAGGATGAGAAGGAACAGATCCAGGAAAAGCTACAAGAGACAAGAGGGAAGGAGCCAGAGATCCCGATGGCTGCTCCGACTCTGAAACCACGCCCAGGCCCAGTCGGGAAGCTAGCCTCAGCGGAGGCCAGGCGGAGGGAGGCAGCCGGCCTCACCTGGCCAGGGAGGCAGCCATCAGGCTAAGCCCACCACGAGCAGCTCTCCCCACAGCCCCGGGCCTGCAGGATGCTTGGGTAGGCCCAAGGCCAGCCAGGAGGTCACTGCCTCAGCCTAGAGTCTCAGCTGGGCCCTGGCTTGGAGAGGGCACAGGTGACTGCTCCCCCAGGGCTCTGCTTCTATCTCACTGGTGCTCTCCACCCAGCAGGAAGCCTCACAGTGCCAGAGGGGCTGCAAAATCGCCCTCCCTCCACCCACTAAGACGATCCCGACCCTGAACATGGGGAGGTGTCTTTCCCCCTCCTCATCTCACTTCCTGCTGTTCCCTTCTGCTTTGGGGCCTCATCCAAGTCCATTCCTGCATCTGAGTCCTTGTTCTGGGGGCAGCCTGGGCCCCCACATTGAGCAGAGCCCCTATGGCCCCCCACCCCGCCCCGTGTGGCATCTCCCTGTGAGCTCTCTGTGCAGGGACCTTGGCCCACTCAGGCTGGACCCTCCTGTGGCAGGAGAAAGAAAGGAGGAGACTCTAGTGCTGAGGGTGGACCCAGGCTGTGGGCACAGCTGCTCTGACCATGGAGGAGCAGGACAGAGCTCAGGGCTGGGGACTTCCATGCCAGTGGACGCCACCCTGGAGCAGGCTTTATCGCTCAGGTCCCCTCGACCCCAGGAGAAAGGTGGTGCCTGCAAGGCCCCCACTGGCCCTAGCTGGAGAAGGACAAAAGATCTGGGGCCGGAGTGGCTCTCTGTACTTCACACCCTCTTCTGGAAACGATCCTGGACCTCTTCAAGACCAGTGTCCTGTTCCAAGTTGTGCCACAAGCATCCCCACTCTGAGCCTTGGCGTGGTCTTGAAGCCCAGCTGCAAACCGCGGCGTGGAGTGGGTGATAAATGGGAGCCGAGTTCTGCTGCCAATCAACAGTGACTCTGGATCCTGGCCCTGCTGGAATCTCGGCGACGGCGCGCCCTTCCAAAAGCCTTCAGCTGTGAACAGAACAGTGCAGCAGGGGAGGCCACAGCCCGCAGAGACAGAGCCCAGGGGCCTGGTGTCCAGGGAGGCATTGAGCGACTTCAGAAGGAGGGAAAGCCTTTGTCCCCTTCACAGGGGACACCTGCATTGTCCTAGCTCGGCGCCAGATGGCTCTGAGTGACTGAAGAGACGCTGTGCAGCGGAGTGGCCAGTGGGACACCTGTCTCCAGCCGCTGGGCTTCAACTCTGTCTTACCCACGTCCTTTTAAGAGCGTCAGCTCAACCTCTAGGACTTGGAGTCAACCTCAGCCCGGTGCCTCCCCTGCACGCCTCCAGAAATGGGGGACAGGGCCGGCGGGTGTCAGGAGGGGTCTGACTCCCTGAGATGCTGCTCAGGCGCATGCAGGGCAGACGCAGCAGGCGCTGGTGACGTGGCCCCAGGACTGCGCGCCTCACCCTGCCTAGTGCTCTTGGGGAATCAGGGCTCTGTCCACTTCCTCTGGTGACTCCCAGGCCCTGGGGACGTCTTCCCAACTTCTTTCTATCCACAGCCGAGTCGGCCCACTGTGGACCAAACCTCCTCCTGCAGTCTCCCAGAGAACAGTGGCCCTTTCCTGGAAGCACACTGTGGGGTTTTTTTTTTTTTAAGTCTTTATTTTTTAGTTGTAGTTAGACACAGTGCCTTTATTTTATTTTTATATTATTTTTATGGGGTGCTGAGGCTCGAACCCAAGGCCTCACAGGTGCTAGGCGAGCGCTAGCCCCAGGGAAGCGCACTGTGTTTAAGCTCTCGGGATTCAACCTTGGGAGGCTGGGCCTGTGGTGGGCGGGAGTCGCGGACCTGGAGGTGGAGCCCGCAGGCCTTCCTTTGACAGTCCGGCCAGCTGGCCCCTCTGTCCTCACTGGAGGGCACGGGTGGCCCTGCAGCCCACGGCAGGCCAGGGTCAGGCTTCCCGTGTCCTGTGCGGAGAGGAATGTGCCGCAGGTCCGTCTCACTCCCACGTCACCCTCCTCGCCTGGGGCCAGGCCAGGGCCCAGGGTGGCAGGTGGGCTGAGTCAGAGACCGCTCCAGCCCCGCTGTGCCTGCGGTGACCCCAGACCTCCCTCCCCGTCCCCTCTCATCCCACCAGCCCTTACGGAGTGCCTCTGGTGTGCTAGGTGAGCTTGAGGACAAGTCGGACGACTTGAGCTGAGCGGAAGGAGAATAGACCACGTGGGAAGGGCGGGCCTCCTCCGGTCCTGACCTGCTCTGTGGCTCCTAACCTGCCCAGTCGACTTTGGACGTGGCCCCTGCCTAGGTCCCAGCGGAGGCTGCAGTCCTCTGCCCCCTCCTCCCACAGCCTCCCAGGGCAGCCTCCACCAGCGTTGTCCTCCCAGGCCCTCTCCCTTCCCGTCATGGGGAGGACACCCCAGCTCCAGCCCTCATGGCAGCCTGGGCTCCCCAGGCCCCCCGAGAGCAAGCCCTCCAGTGCTGGCAGCCGACACACTCACAGGTCACAGCCCGGCTCTCAGTGTTCCCTGCAGGCGGGGGCTTGTGCTGCATGTGCCCCCACACCATGTAGTCACTTCAGCTGGGCCAGCGTGGGTGAGTGGGGCCCGGCTCTGCACACACCCACCAAGGAGGCCCTGACCCCAGGCCCTCCCTCATCCAGCCCTGGAGGGGACTGGTCTGCTCACACCAGGTCAGGACAACCAGGGGCAGACTCACGCCCCAGAGAAGGGATAGCTTTTCTTTACACTCAGGTGCACAAGATCAACTCCCTCTCAACTTTATTCCAAAACATAAAGAACTCAAACTTTTGGCAAAAGGGGGAAGGTGAGGATTGTGTTCTCCTGGGTCTACATGGGTGCGCACACACGTGTAGTGCCTATGTGCACATGTGTGTCTCACAGCAAGCCTGGCCTGGTTGTCCTGTGGCCTCTCAGCCCGGCCTCAGCCTGCTTCTTCAGAGCAGAGTCCTGGGATGTGTTGGGGCCTGGGCTCCTGGGGTCCAGCCAGGTGGCCACTTGGAGGGTCTCAGAGCCCACGACTGAGACAGGTCCTGGTTCTCCAGCTTGCCGGGGCTGCCCAGCGTCCTGGCCGCTCCTCCTGGCTCTCTGGGGGCAGCCGGCTCAGCCGCCAGGTGCTGCTGGGACCTTGCCTGGTGCTGGGCGGTGCCCACTCAGTCTGGCTTCCAGCTGTCTCCCTGGGCAGCCCAGTCACAGGCTTTCTCCTGCTGGGCCCAAGAGCACTGCCCCTAAGACCTGAGTGGGCGGGGCGTGCAGCTGGTTTCCTGCTGCTGTGGGTCACAGAGGCCACCGCAGAGGAACCCAGGGCGAGGGTCCCGTGCACTCGGTTTGCCCTAAGGCCCCTCCAGCCCCTGTGGGTGAAGCTCAGGAGCTCGGCTCCCCGGAGGAGGGCCCGGGGCCACCAGCCAGTGCACCCTCCCATGCTGCTGAGGACAGACCCCAGACGACCCCGCCCTCTCCCGCTGGGTCCTCCCCACTGGGCACTCTCCCTGCCACCCGAGCGGCCCAGCCCAGTCCTCCAGGAGGAACAGGCAGGAGAGCAGACGGGGCCCGAGGAGCTATGAGGTGCCTCCAGGGGACCCCCGTGTCCTGCAGGTGGCCCCAGCCGGCAGGCGTCTCCACAGGGCCAGGACGGGGTCGGGGGCTGCGTCACGTGGTCTGTCCCTCCTGCCCCTCCACAGGGCCAGGACGGGGGTCGGGGGCTGTGTCACGTGGTCTGTCCCTCCTGCCCCTCCACAGGGCCAGGACGGGGTCCGGGGCTGCGTCACGTGGTCTGTCCCTCCTGCCCCTCCACAGGGCCAGGACGGGGTCGGGGGCTGTGTCACGTGGTCTGTCCCTCCTGCCCCTCCACGGGGCCAGGACGGGGGTGGGCGGCTGTGTCACGTGGTCTGTCCCTCCTGCCCCTCCACAGGGCCAGGACGGGGTCGGGGGCTGTGTCACGTGGTCTGTCCCTCCTGCCCCTCCACAGGGCCAGGACGGGGGTCGGCGGCTGTGTCACGTGGTCTGTCCCTCCACAGGGCCAGGACTGGGGTGGGCGGCTGTGTCACGTGGTCTGTCCCTCCTGCCCCTCCACAGGGCCAGGACGGGGTCCGGGGCTGCGTCACGTGGTCTGTCCCTCCTGCCCCTCCACAGGGCCAGGACGGGGGTGGGCGGCTGTGTCACGTGGTCTGTCCCTCCTGCCCCTCCACGGGGCCAGGACGGGGTCGGGGGCTGTGTCACGTGGTCTGTCCCTCCACAGGGCCAGGACGGGGGTCGGCGGCTGTGTCATGTGGTCTGTCCCTCCTGCCCCTCCACAGGGCCAGGACGGGGGTCGGGGGCTGTGTCACGTGGTCTGTCCCTCCTGCCCCTCCACAGGGCCAGGACAGGGGGCGGGGGCTGTGTCACGTGGTCTGTCCCTCCTGCCCCTCCACAGGGCCAGGACGGGGTCGGCGGCTGTGTCACGTGGTCTGTCCCTCCTGCCCCTCCACAGGGCCAGGACGGGGGTCGGGGGCTGTGTCACGTGGTCTGTCCCTCCTGCCCCTCCACAGGGCCAGGACGGGGTCGGGGGCTGTGTCACGTGGTCTGTCCCTCCTGCCCCTCCACAGGGCCAGGACGGGGTTGGGGGCTGTGTCACGTGGTCTGTCCCTCCTGCCCCTCCACAGGGCCAGGACGGGGGTCGGGGGCTGTGTCACGTGGTCTGTCCCTCCTGCCCCTCCACAGGGCCAGGACAGGGGGCGGGGGCTGTGTCACGTGGTCTGTCCCTCCTGCCCCTCCACAGGGCCAGGACGGGGTCGGCGGCTGTGTCACGTGGTCTGTCCCTCCTGCCCCTCCACAGGGCCAGGACGGGGGTCGGGGGCTGTGTCACGTGGTCTGTCCCTCCTGCCCCTCCACAGGGCCAGGACGGGGGTCGGGGGCTGTGTCACGTGGTCTGTCCCTCCTGCCCCACCACAGGGCCAGGACGGGGGTGGGCGGCTGAGTCACGTGGTCTGTCCCTCCTGCCCCACCACAGGGCCAGGACGGGGGTGGGCGGCTGCGTCACGTGGTCTGTCCCTCCTGCCCCACCCCTCTTTCCAGGGCTGACCAGCCCCTGCCCTGGGCTGTCTCAGGCAGCTGGAGGCCCACCTATGGGTCCCCCAGCCTGGGAGTGAAGGACCGACCCCGGGCTGCCCCTGGGTGGAGGGTGGCCGGCCACCTGGCCCTCCCTGTGCCTGGTTTCCGTGGGAGTCCCCCGTCGGAGGCACTTGCTGGTCTCAGGTGGCATCACTGGACCCCCCTGGGGATGCGCCCTGCAGGCCCTGTAGTCACCTGGGCTCCCACCTGGCGCCAGTGCTCCCGCCACAGGGCCCTGAGGGGGCGCCTCATGCCTGCATGGCACTGCTCTAGGGCGCCAGGAGACACGGGACCCTTCCCACTGCCAAGGTGCCACCCCAGGTGACACCAGAGTGGGGTCTGGCCAGGACACAGGAGCCGTCTGCTCCCCCAGAGAGAAACCACAACCCGAGCCCTTCTCCCCAGTGGGCTGGAGGGTGCTTTCCACACTGCCTTCCCCAAAACGGGGCTCAGGGGTCGGCACCTGGCCGGGGGCCCAGGTGCAGCCCAGCTGGTCCTGTGTCTGTGGGAACACCTCTGGGACCCGCGGGAGGTGACATGGCCTCTCGTCTGCTGTCTGCTCAGAACAGCTGTCGGGAGGCTGGGCCTCCTCAGGTCTTCGGGGCCCTGAGCTCCCGCAGTTTGCAGGCCTGGGCAAGGGCCAAGCCAGCACTGGGGTCTCCCGCCTCCACTGCCACGGCGGCCTCTCCAGGAGTGCGGGTGGACACTCCACGCTCCTCCCAAAGGCAGACCAAATCCCCCGCGGAGGCCTCCCGTGTGGGCCTTTGCCTCTGCCTCCCCCGGGTGTCCTGCTGCTTCTGCGCAGAGCAGTCTTCAGCCTGGACTGTCCCCGCCCCCTGGAAACTGACGCTCCCCGGCGTTGTGGTGGGTAAGGGGCATGAAGACCTAGGTGCCAGCCCCTCTCAGTGCTGCGGGGGTGTGAGTTGCTCTGCAGCCAGCACCAACCTTCTCCAGAACTTTCCATCTTCCTGAAATGAGACTGTGTCCCCAAGAAACGCCAACTCTCATCCCCCATGGTGCCGGGAGACCTCCCTCCTCCCGCTGTCCCCTGACTCCAGGGCCTTGCCTTTACTCTCTGATGTCCTCGAGGCCAGCAGTGCTGTAGGAGACAGCAGCGTCCAGCGCACGGTGCGCATCACAGCTACTTCTCCCTGTGTCCACCCGCAGGCTCCTGGGTGGCTGCTGCCTTGGCCACTGTGCTGCCGAGGGGCCCTTACCTCTGTGAGGGCCTAGTTTTGGCTCTTGGGGTGCAGACTGAGTGTGGGTTCCTGGATCAGGGGACAGTTCTGTTGATTTTTGGAGAAACCCCACATGCCGATTCACACTCCGCCAACAGAGCGCGGCCCGGCTCAGCTCCCTCAAGGACACCTAGTATCTCTGTTTCTCTGGACAGCAGCCACCGCCAGGGCCACCATCCCCTGCCTCCAACGGTCTCTAGTTTTGAAGAATAAGAATGGGAAGGGGAGGGTGGGGAGGGGCTCAGAGTGGGCCTCGCCAGCCCTCCTGCCCCTCCCATCCTCGCTCACAATTGGGCCCTGCCTCACAGATCCTTCCTTCAGCACCTTCAGAGAGGACACGGGCAGCCGCCCAGGCCTCCCGTCCTCCAGTTCCCTCTGCAGACCTCTCCACCCGTGATGCTGCTGCCCAAGTGGCTCCGTGGCTCCGTGGCTCACCTGACAGGTGGGATCATCTCTCCCTTCCTCTCACGTGCTGCCCCCTGGCTGTTCCTGGAGGGCCAGGGCCTCATGGCAGGGGTCTCCTGCTCAGCTGTGGGAGTGTTCGGATGACGCCAGCCAACTTTGCCCGGGGAGTGGTGCAGAGGTGGACATGGGTGCACATCACTCCCTCTCACTCCTGCAGGTCTTTCTCCTGGAGGACGAGGGGTGACAGGTCTGGAGAGACGGAGCATCCTCTGCCTGGGAGCCCCTCGGTGACTGGCAGCTGGCGCTGCAGGTGCCCTGAGGTGCCCTGGCCCTGGAGGCTGCTGGCCATGCCAGGGCTGGGCTGCAGGGAGAGGGCTTTGCGCAGTGAACACATGGGTGCTGGGGCACAGGACAGCAGGGCGCAGGCACTGGCCTGTGAGGGACTTCAGGGATGCCCTCTCCAGAAGCTGGTGGCTAAGTAGGGACAAATCACAGAGTGGGGGGGCAGCTGGGCATCCCAGGGCCACCTGAGAGAGAAAGTCAGGGCTGACCCTGGCCTGGAAGGCCCTTGGGGGGTTTGCAGGTGGGGTCCCTGCCTTCTGCACTGAGCCGGAGGGCCAGAGAGGCAGCAGCGTACTCCTAAGAGGTGTGGTTTTCAGGCTGGGGTTTGGGATACCACCATCCCACCAGCACTGTCCAATCAGGGGGCCACGTCTGGTGGGGCCAGAACTGGATCCCAGGCATGAGTGGCCCAGGAGATACTGTCCCTCGCAGTCACATCCCCAGAGAGTGTCGTGCAGGAAGGACAGGGAGGCCAGGCTTCACCTGGGGCTCGGAGGAGTTGGGATTTCCCTTCCTCACTGGGCTTCTGCGTGGACACTTCAGGGCATCTGTGTGGAAAGAGAAGAGCTATCAGTCCTCAGGCTGGTCACCACGGGCTTGGTGGACTTAACCCATGCCCATCCACAGGTCTCCTGTAAATACCTCTCCAATCTCCACCCACACGGTCATTCCCATCCCCGTCTCCACCCTATCCCTGCCCCATCACCACCCACACCCCAAATGCATCCCCATCCCAAACCCCACTAATCCACATCCCCACTACATCCCCTTCCCATGAGGACGTGGATGGCAGTGAGGATAGGGTGAGGATGGGGTGAGGATGGGATGAGGATGGGATGGGATGGGATGGGATGGGATGGGCATGGGGATGGGGATGAGGATGAGGATGAGGATGGGGATGGCAATTGGATGAGGATGGGGATGAGATGAAGATGAGGATGAGGATGGGATATGATGGGATGAGGATGGGGATGAGGATGAGGATGGGGATGGCAATGGGATGAGGATGAGGATGGGGATGAGATGAAGATGAGGATGAGGATGGGATATGATGGGATGAGGATGGGGATGAGGATGGGGATGCGATGAAGATGAGGATGAGGATGGGATAGGATGGGATGGGATGGGGATGGGGATGAGGATGGGAATGGGATGAGGATGGGGATGACTATGGGAATGGGATGGGGATGAGATGGAGATGAGGATGGGGATGAGATGAAGATGAGGATGAGGATGGGATATAATGGAAGATGAGATGGGATGGGGATGGGGATGAGGATGAGGATGGGAATGGGGATGGGGATGAGATGGAGATGAGGATGGGGATGGCAATGAGGAAGGGATGAAGATGAGGATAGGGATGAGGAAGGGGATGAGGAGGGGGAGGGGGATGGGGATGAGGAAGGGATGGGGTTGGGGATGGGGATGGGGATGGGATGAGGAAGGGGATGAGGATGGGGTTGGTATGAGGATGGGGATGGCAATGAGGATGGGGATGGGGTTGGGGATGGGGATGAGGATGAGGATGAGGATGAGGATGGGAATGACTATGGGAATGGGGATGGGGATGAGATGGAGATAAGGATGGGGATGGGGATGGCAATGAGGAAGGGATGAAGATAAGGATGGGGATGAGGAGGGGGATGGGGATGAGGAAGGGATGGGGATGAGGATGACTGTGGGGATGGGGATGAGGAAGGGGATGAGGATGGGGATGGCAATGAGGAAGGGATGAAGATAAGGATGGGGATGAGGAAGGGGATGAGGAGGGGGTTGGGATGAGGATGGGGATGGCAATGAGGATGGGGATGGGGATGGGGATGGGATGAAGATGAGGATGGGATGAGGATGAGGAGGGGGTTGGGGATGGGAAGAGGTAGTGGATGAGATGAAGATGAGGATGGGATGAGGATGAGGATGAGGAAGGGATAGGAATGGTTTTGGGGGATGAGTATTGGGAGGGGATGTTGATGGGGTGGGGAGGAGGATGAAGATGGGATGGGAATGGCGATGGCAGTGGGGATGAGGATGGGATGAGGAACTTGTGTTCCGCCCCTCCCCACACGGGGCTGGAGGGAGACAGACTGGTGGCCCTGTTTTACTAGGAGAAATTGGTGCCGTGCCTAGCTCTGCTTCCAGCTCCGTGGAAGGGAAATGCTTTGTTCTGGCCGTAGCACATAATTAGATCCTCATGTCCGCCTGGCCAGCCTTCCTTGGGACACACTGGCCAGGAGCCGCTGTCTCTGGAAAGGCCTCCTTTGGGGTTGGGCCCAGAGCTGCAGGCACCTGGGCATCCTCCCAAAAGTCCTGGTGCCTGTGTTTGTAGGGGGAATGGCGGGACCCTGGGCCTCCTGAGCCCCTGCGCCAGGTCTTCTCTGTTCTCTGGACATCTCTTCCAGGTTTTGCTAAAAGGAGGCAGGGGCCACAGTGGACACGTCAGGACCCCAGTGAGACAGGCAGGAGGGGAGGGCGCCTCAGACAGCTGCAGCCCACCTGCCAAGCCTGGGTCCACGGTGCTGAGCAGTGTGATGCCTGTGTCTGGGGTCATCCACAGCCTCCTCCCCTGTTGGGGTAGTGGCTCCTCTCAGAGCTGCCTGGGCTCTGTGTGGCCTACTGGTCATCAGGGTCCACCATGCCACTGAGCCAGTGTCCTGCTCTCCTGCAGTATGTGAATGTCCCAGCAGGAGGAGGGGAGAGGACACTGGTGCTAGCCCAGGAGGGCCCCGAGGAGGACTTGGGAAGGAGAGGCCTCTGGGATCGGGGAGAGGAAGCAGCTGCCGCCACGTCACTCACTTATTTAACAAGGGGACTGCGGGGCCACACTCGGGCAGAGCGAGTTAGGGCCCAAAGAAGCACTGTCTCCTGGAGGCCCAGGCCTGAAGGAAGCGGGGTCCAGGAAGACCTGGAGTCCAGGTGGTCAGGCTGTCAATGGAGGGTGGGGACAAGCACCCAGCTCTGGAGGTGCCCCTGCCCTGTATGCCAACATGTCCACAGCAGCTGCCCCTCAGCCACAGGGGAATGGACACCACCCAGCTCAGGTGAGGCCACGTCCTGCTTGCTGGAGGGAGGTAGGGAGGGAGGACTTGGGGCAAGGCCAGGATCCAGTGTGGCTCTGTGTCGAGGCCAGCAGAGAAGCGTGGGCACAGGGATGAGGCGGTGGCCCACATACCCAGGGACCTTGAACCCACTCCCACTGACCTGGACTGGGTGCCAGGTGCAGGTGTTGGGGAGGCCCCGGGAGGGGGCGGCTGAGGTGGCCCCCACACACCCAGTCGGCTGGAGCTTCTGAAGTGGTTGTAATGCCTGGCTGTGGCCATGTCCCAGAGCTGTGCTGAGCCTTCAGCCCTGTCACGCCCACTGAGCGGGAGCCGCAGTGGGCCTGGCCCCTCTGCCACAGAGGGCATGAGCCCAAGGACTCGGTGCCACTCGTTGTCTCGGGCCAGTGACTGGATGGTCCTGCTGACCACTGCCCGAGCCTGTGGCCACAGCCTAGACTCTGACACTCACCATGTCCCAGATGGCCCCAGCAGACCTGTCTTCCAGGTGGGGAAGCTGAGCCCCGGGAAACCTGCTCAGCTGGGTGCCCTGCGCGGGAGGCTAGGGGCAGGCGGCTGTTCCCTGGCCCTTTCCTGATGTAGCCTGTGACTGAGAGCCTGGGCAGCTGGGCTGCAGGCCCAAACAGCTGGCTGAACTGACCCCTGCCTTGGTGACTGTGGAGGTGTCCTGCAGAGGCCAGCTCTCCTCCCTCATCCTCCATCCTCCCTGAGGATGTGCGTCTGGTGGGACTGCCTCCTCTGGGCGCAGTCTGGATGACCCCCGAAAAGGCACATCCTCCCTCAGACACCCAAGCCCTTTGCCCATGACTTATGTCTATTTAAATAAAAGAAGTCTGATCCACGTCATTTCCCCCAGACTGAATTTCCCTCCTACCTGCGGGGACTGGAGGCCACCACCTGGCCTCTGGGGGCTGCGTGCATTAGACAGAGACCCCCGCTTACTCCCCATGGCCCTCCTTGGACAACGTGGGGCAGCCAAATGTCAGCTTAGGTTCCTTTAAGAAGAGGGACCCCCGAATGAAGTCACCTGCTGTGGGCACCCTGACGGCACTCCACGGGACCATGCTACTGGTCACTCCAATGTGGCCCGAGGGTCTTATCAGGATGGGAGCTGAGGTCACGGTGGTCACAAAGCCTGATTCTCACTAGAGTGAGCTGCTCAGTGCTGCATGGCTGGCGGGGGCTCCAGGCAGCGCGTCCTGGTGGGTGAGGCCAGGCCCAATCATTGCCAGGTCTTGGCTGGGCCTGAGTCACTATCCAGAACTCACAAGCCACAGCTGGAGGCTGTGTGGTACCTGCGTCTGCTGGGCTGCCCTCCCTGGGCCCTGGCTCAGATCTAAACAGCCACCGAGACACTGAGGATGTGCGTCTGGGTGGGACTGCCTCCTCTGGGCGCAGCAGGCTCCTGCGGTCTCCAGCCAGTGGGGACTCTCCTGGGGCTGGGGTGGTGAAGCTCACCTCGAGCTGCTCGTGGGAGGGACTCTTCAAGTTTCCGCAGACAGAGGGCCGCTTCTCCAGGAGCAAGTGCTCATCCGTCCAGCCGGGGAGGACGCGAGCCCTCGGGCACCAGGGTCCAGAGCCCCTGGCCATGAGGGAGGAGAGCTGGCCTCTGCAGGACACCTCCACAGTCACCAAGGCAGGGGATGTCCTCTTATGCACTCCATGCAGCTGTGCAGCACCAGCTCCCACCCTGGTGGCCTTCATCACAGCCTTGTGGGGACACCAGCTCCCACCCTGGTGGCCTTCACACAGCCTTGTGGGGACACCAGCTCCCACCCTGGTGGCCTTCACACAGCCTTGTGGGGACACCAGCTCCCACCCTGGTGGCCTTCACACAGCCTTGTGGGGACACCAGCTCCCCCTCTGATGGCCTTCACACAGCCTTGTGGGGACACCAGCTCCCACCCTGGGCTCATGGCCTTCACACAGCCTTGTGGGGAAGCTCACCAGGGGGCGGGGGGAAGCCCGGAAGCCCCTGGTGACGCTGTGTGCGAGGTCCCCACCCCGGGTTGACATGCTGGACAGGGTCCCACTTCAACGCCCCCAGACCTGGGTCAGGGCTGAAGCCACAGGGCCGAGCTCTGGGTCTCCTCCGAGCCGCCCCTGCTTGCCGCACTTCAGGAGGCGGGGCTGGCAGACCGCCCGGAGGTGGCAAGACCCCGTTCAGAGGCTCAGAGGTGCCACAGGAATGTGGCCAAGCGTCAGTGGTCAGCCTCCGCAGACCTGCCAGAGCTGGGCAGCCCTGGAGGGGTCTGGTGGGCAGGAACCAGGATGCAGTCCTGCCTGAGTCAGAGGAGCAATCCCAGGTGACCTAATGTCAGCTGAGACCCTCACTACAGCCCCATAAAACGGGACCAGAGCCCAAACAGCTGTTTGATCTCAAAGCCAGGTCCGTGTTGGCAGCAGGGAGCAGGCCAGCAAAGCCCGAGTCAGACAGCCAGGCGCGTGCAGGCAGGGACAGTCGGGGGACAGGGGGCACCTTGTGCAGACTCCCAAGAGCCCAGCTGGAGGTGAGGGTAAGCCCAGAGGTGTCTGGAGGAGAGCCACTCTCCCCGCCAACCCCGAGGTGCCCAGGCTGTGACGCTCCAGGGGACTTTGGCCCCACGACAAGGTCAGCTCCAGGGCACCCACTGTAGGACCGGGCAGCTTGCCCCATTGTCTGACCAGGGACTCTGGGGTCTGTTATCTTCTTTCCAGTCTTTAACTAAAATGGCCCAACAAGAGGGCACCGGCCAAGCGGCTCAGGCCCCTCTGGCCTCGGCCTGGCCCCCGTGATTGGAAATCCTTCCAAGAACCGCAGCCCCATGGCGTGGTCCCCTGGCTTGGGGAGAAGTTGAGGAAGGTGTGGCCACAGGTGAGACGCCCCTGTGCGGGCGGCAGGTGGTCCTGGGAGGGACAGCAAGCTGAGGCCTGCTCTTGGCTGGGCCTCCTGCCTGGCGCTCCGTGGTCGCAGCCCTGGCAGCTTCTGCCCTGGTGGCCCCCAGCTCCACGTGGGGTGGGACTCGGGGTCCTGCTGCTGGTACAGTCAGAGCAGGTGGGTGGCCTCTCCCACCCTGTCCTCTGCGCCATCTGTCCCTCCCCACATTTCCCCTTGGAGGGGAGTCTGGATTCTGGCTTCAGAGCTTCACTCTTCACTCTAACGTGGACGCCCACTGCCACCGTCCCTTCTGCACACTCTCCTGGGGTCCCACGGGTTCTGGTGTGTTGTGCCGTCACTTCACTCCCTGTGGGACGCCCTGGGGGCCTTCCTGGTTGGCACAGCTTGCTGAGCAGGGGGCCCTTTGATTCTGAGCATTTGGAGGTTGGCCAGCTGCTTTTCTGTTGCTCATCTCTGGTCTGGTTCCAGGGACCCGAGAGCTCACCTGGGTGGTGACAGCGGAGCTGTGCAGACAGGCACCCGGGGAAGAACAGAGCAAGCAGCCAGGCACACAGGCAGGTGGCCATCCAGGGTGTCCTGCAGACGCACTGACCCCAAGAGCGCTGTTCTCCTGTTAGGGGAACTCGGGTGCGTCCCCTCCCCCGCAGGTGAAGACCCCTGTGGATTGAAAACCTAAAGAAAGATTAAAAGTGCACAGGAGGGGCTGGGGCGGGGGCTCAGCGGTAGAGCGCTTGCCTCCCATGTGTGTGGCCCTGGGTTCAATCCTAAACGCCACATAAAAATAAATAAACAAAATAGAGGTATTGTGTCCATTTACAACTAAAAACCAAGCAACTTTATTTAAAAAATGCAGTGGAGACGGGCGGGGGCGGGGGCGGGATGAGGCAGTGAGCTTCAGGCACAGAGGTCAGATGTGTGGAAGCAGGAAGGGAGCCGGTGGGAGGGGAGGGAGGAAGAGCGGGAGGGGCCTCCATGGAGGAAACAGTTGAGATGCCCTATTCCCGTACACGGTGCCCGGTGCCCGGCACAGGGAGAGCAGTGGTAAGGAGGAGGAGCTCAGACGGCACTACCGAGAGCAAGTGCAGAAGCCCACGGAGTGCAGCTGGGCCGGAGGGCAGCTGCCCATTGCAGTTCAGCCCCACCCACCCTGCCCGGCCCCAGAGGGACAGGGAACTCAGGGACCTGTCTTCTTTCCAGCCTCAGAGGGGCTTCGCATGCCTATGGGGCACAAGGACAAGGGACTCCTGGACAGGGAGTCAGACGGGCACGGGGGATCCGGGCCAAAGGGAGGTGAGGAGGCAGCACCCTCCTCTGCCCGGGATCTCCGAGGACACCCCACACAAGGTGGCTCTGAGATGCAATGGGAGGGCCCACAGGCCAGGAGGCAGGCCCCAAACCATGGTGAGCACAGGAGGCCTGGCCAGGAGGTGCCCAGCAGGAGGGACCAGAGGCCTTCTGGCCACAGAAGCCTGAGTGCGGCACGTCCACCCTCCTGACTGGCTGGCTACCCATGAGCAGCCCGGGTTTTCCTCTCCCACTTTGGAGGTTCCAGGACAACCCTGGTGGACTCTGGGAGGTGGAGGGCCTGGGGTGCAGTGGGCACGAGTCTGGAGGAGGTCACCTAACCACGGAGTCTCCCCAGACATGTGCCCGCCTCCTGACCACCAAACTGGGAGTGTGAATGAGTTGCAAGGTTCTTCAGAGGTTGTTAGGATCTCAAGGGGATCATCCTGAGTGACCCAGCTGGGCCCTAAATCCAGTGACACCAGTCCTTAAGTGACCCACAGAGACAGACCGACAGGGAGGACCACCGTGAAGATGGAGCAGAGCAGGGGTGGGGCAGCCACAAGGCCAGAGGCAACAGAGCCTCCAAGCTGGAGGAGGGGGGGCACCAGATGCTGGATTCTGGTCTCCAGAGCCGGGGGAGAGAAGCCCTGCTTCCACCCGTCAGTGTTCCCGTGGAGGAGCAGGGCACTCAGTGGGCACTGAGGCACCTGCTGGACATGGCGGGCGGCCTGCTTCCTTCTCTGTCTCCGGAAGGCTAGTTAACCATGCTGGGTGGGTGCCCATGCCAGGGACAAGTCTGGTGGTCAGTGGACCCTGCCTGCCCCAAGGTGGCTGGATCTTGGCTCATCCAAGGAACTGACCCAGCCTGAAGTCTGCCCAAAGTCTGGCCAGGGCCTGCCTGGGTGGCTGCTCTACTGTTGACCGCAGGCTGGCTGGACGGCAGAGCTGGCCCAGGCCTGAGCACTGCATTGCCCATGCAGATGTGCTGGCTCTTCTGAGCAGAGGGCCCACAGAGTGCAGGTCCTGACGGGGCCCAGTGGCCCGAGGCTGTTAGCCAGGGAGGCCACCTGGTGGCCATCCCTGCTGAGACTCGTGGCTCCAGCAGGGTTGATGAACAGTGGAACTGGGACCCTGATCTTCCCAGACAGTTTGTGGTCACAATCTGCCACATGGGGCTGATGCAGAGGGGCCAAAAGCCCACCCCCGGACAATGGCTCCCCTGAGCCCTGGACACCCACCCAGCTGTGCGTGTCCAGTCAATGCTGAGAAGATTCATCCTGCACGTCTGAGCCTCCACTGGGACCCTCCTTCCTCTCCCTGCCTCAGCTGGGCTGCCAAGGACCTGACCGGCCTGGGCGGGTGACCTGTAGCTCCAGGGATACTGGTGACCGGGAAGAGAGCAAGCCTCGAGTCTTCCACCTGTGTTCATCTGAGAGAGGAATCAGGGTGGCCCCAGTGGATCCCCAAGAAACAAGGAGGGCGGATGACCTAGCCTCCACCTTGGCCAGGGAAGAAAGCGTCCAGGTTTTCATCTGAGTGACATGGCTCCGGGTGCCCCCGGTGTTCCCAGCGTGGCACATGACAGGCAGTGTGCGACTGCAGCAGGCCAGGCAGGCGCACCCGGGATCCTCGGGGTGCCTATGGAGTGCTGGGTGCTCTGGAGCCCTGAACCAGTGACTAAATCAATCTCACAAAGGCCCCAGAAAGGACTTGCCACTGCATGTCACAGAGAGGGAAACTGAGGCAGGGCCTAGCCCAAGGCCACCAGGTAAGGAGAGGCTGGCCCGAGACTCAGCCCAGGATCTGGGGTCCACATGCCTGAAGTCCTGGCAGGGACACTCTGGACTGCACCACAGGCTGGCAATCCAGATGCCCACAGCACCTCGAGGTAATGGTCACTGCCCCACACTCAAAGCCCTCTGGGCCCTGGAGGATGGGGGAGAGTGTCCAGCTGCCTGACCCACTGGCTTCATAGCTCTCAGCAGGACGCATGACTCCAGCAGGGCTGTGGGCACCTGCAGGACCCAAAGTCCTGGGCAGATGTTCATGCAGTGGCCTGTGCCTGAGGTCCCCAGGCCTCTGCTGAGTGCAGATGTGTCTTGGGGCCTGGCCTTGGGTCACACATCTGTGAACGTGCCAGGGGTGGCCTGGGGTTCTCAGGCCCATCTGGGACCCAGTGGGCTGCTGGCCCCAGCCTCTGGGTGTGTCAAACAGGGTGTACCTCAGGGAAGTGCAGGGCATTACATCAGTCAGCCCCTGTCCTCACAGCTGCTGCATCCTGAACAGAGGGAGAAACTGCTTCCAGGCCTGGGCGGAGCACAGGGGCCCTGTTAGGCTCCTCCTCCCCCAGCCAGCAGAGGCCTGAGGCCTTGCAGGCACCTGCCAGGGTCTCCAGCAGAGGCAGTGACTTCCCGGGAGGTGGGGACTGCGACTCCAGGCCCCTCCTCTTGTCCCCTCACTCCAAGTGGGGGAGGGCAGTCGGAAGCCGGGGACAACTGGTTGGAGGCTGGTCCACGTGGGCTGCTGGGCATAGTCTGGGTCTCTGCAGACAGGAGGGCTAAGGTGAATGTGAGGATGGGCCTGTGTGGATGCCCAGTCTCACCCAGCCATGGGAGGGCCCATCTGGACCCTCGTTTCACCTCACAGGCCCTGGCCTGGGGTCCTCTACAGAGGTGGGGTCTGCATTCCCACCATCTAGACACTGTGGCCCAGGGTTAACAGAGCCTCACTCACTTCCCCCTGGGATGAACCAGCAGCGACCTCCAGTGGTGGCCCTAGGGGAAGGCGTGGCCCAAGGGGAGGCAGAGCCCTAGAGGTAGGTGTGGTCATAGGGGAAGGGTGGCCCTAGGAGAGGCAGAGCACTAGAGGTAGCTGTGGCCCTATGGGAAGGCGTGGCTCTATGGGAAGGCGTGGCCCTATGGGAAGGCGTGGCCCTAGGGGGAGGCGTGGCCCTATGGGGAGGCGTGGCCCTATGGGGAGGCGTGGCCCTATTGGAGGCGTGGCCCTAGGGGGAGGCAGAGCCCTATGGGGAGGCAGAGCCCTAGAGGTAGCTGTGGCCCTATGGGGAGGCGTGGCCCTATTGGAGGCGTGGCCCTAGGGGGAGGCAGAGCCCTATGGGGAGGCAGAGCCCTAGAGGTAGCTGTGGCCCTATGGGGAGGCGTGGCCCTATTGGAGGCGTGGCCCTAGGGGGAGGCAGAGCCCTAGAGGTAGCTGTGGCCCTATGGGGAGGCGTGGCCCTAGGGGAGGCGTATCCCTATGGGGAGGCGTGGCCCTATGGGGAGGCGTGGCCCTAGGGGGAGGCAGAGCCCTAGAGGTAGCTGTGGCCCTATGGGGAGGCGTGGCCCTGTGGGGAGGCGTGGCCCTATTGGAGGCGTGGCCCTAGGGGGAGGCAGAGCCCTATGGGGAGGCAGAGCCCTAGAGGTAGCTGTGGCCCTATGGGGAGGCGTGGCCCTAGGGGAGGCGTGGCCCTAGGGGGAGGCGTGGCTGAAGGGCTGGGGAGCAGGAGCAGTGAGTGAACTCAGGTTCACTTGGGGAGCCGGGACTTGGGGAGCAGCCTGGGAAAGGGAGGCTGCAGGCGTGATATGCAGGGTAGGCTTTGTGAGTGGCCCTGACCAGATCACAGCCCCCTTCTCTCCCTTGTGACTCAGCCTGGTTTCCTGGAAAAGAAGCCATATAATTATAATGAACCAGTTTAAAACAATAAAGCGAAGGATGATCAGTAGAGGAAGGGGGTCAGGTGAATGGGGGAGGGAGGGGAGGGAGGGGAGGGAACAGGAAGCACTGGGGTCTGAAGTGGAGCAAATTATGTCACATGCAGTATGCTTTTGTCAGCATGGACCCCCAATGTGTATGACTGAAATGCACAGATAAAAACATTTAAAAAGAGAAGAAAAATAAATCTGCAAAATTATAACCCTAAACAAGAGAGTCTCAAAATGCACAAGGCAGAGGTGGACAGGTCTGAAAGGAACAATGGACAAGCCGCAGTTACAGGGGCACTTCTGTTCTCTGCCCTCAAACACTGGTAGAAGGAGTAAAAGAAAATCAGCCAATGTCTAGAGAACCAAGCATCATCTAGTGACTGCATCTAGTTGGCATTTATAGGACAGACCACATCCTGGGTTGCAGGAGAACCTCACAGACGCAGGGTGATGTACTACCCAGGTGAGCTCTTGGGTCCCCGGAACCAGACCAGAGATGAGCAACAGAAAAGCAGCTGGCAAACCTCCAAATGCTCAGAATCCAAGGGCCCCCTGCTCAGCAAGCTGTGCCAACGAGGAAGGCCCCCAGGGCATCCCACAGGGAGTGCTAGGGAGCTCTGAACTGAGTGAAGTGACCGTAAAACACACCAGAACCCGTGGGACCCCAGGAGAGTGTGCAGAAGGGATGGCGGCAGTGGGCGTCCATGTTAGAAAAGAGTGAAGCTCTGAAGCCAGAATCCAGACTCTCCTTCAAAAAATTAGATGAGGAAGAAAAAGAAAACAGCCTAAGCAAGCCAGCAAAACAGAAGAGAGTGGACTTGAAGGGAAATGGAAAGCCACCAGCCCTCCGTCATGTGGAAAGGAAGAAAGGATACGGATACGAATGGCCAGTGTGGCATGAGGAGAGGGGGAGCTGTAGGGCTGCCAGGTGCAGGTGGGGAGCCTGCAGACAGCCCGCTGTCCCCAGTCACTCAAAGTCCCAGGAACCTGCAGTTTGCCACCACCCACCTCAGGAGCAAAACACAACCTGAGCAATGCTGCGACCACTCAAGATGGAGCTTGGGTTTAAAATCTTCGGAGCCATGGTCTCGTTGGCCACCTCTACTGAAGTTGTGAAGAGTTAAGGCTGAATTAGCACAGGCTGTTACAGAAAGAGGGAATGTCTTGCAAATCATATTCAGCTAACACTACCGGAATACCAAGACATGACTTTACAAGGACAGAAAACTACCACACATATTAATGTAGACACAAGAGTCCTCAACAAAATCATAGCAAATTTAATGCAGGAATATAATATATATAATATTAACATATATATGTATACCACAGCCTAGTAGGGTTTATCTTGGGAATGAAAGTTAGTTCAATATTTGAAAGTCAACCAGTATAACCCACCATGTTAATAGGCTTTAAAAGATGTTATTAGTTGTTGAATAAAGACGTGGGCTCAGGAGGCTGAGGCAGGAGGATCACGAGTTCAAAGCCAGCCTCAGCAACTTTGTGGGGCCCTCAGTTACTTAGTGAGACTCTGTCTCAAAATGAAAAATATAAAAGGGCTAGGGATGTGTCTCAGTGGTTAAGAGCTCCTGGGTTCAATCTCCAGTCCCCCCCCCCCCAAAAAAAAGACATGGGTAAAAACTTAGCATTCCTTTCTGGTTTTCAAACATGGCGCAGGTAGTGGATGTGGCTTGGAGGTGGAGTTCTTTCCCTGCAGGGGTTCAGCCCCAGTACCCCCAAAACATGATTTACAGGACGCTCCTGGCAAACTGAGAGTAAAGGGCAGCTGCAGCCCCTGCCTGCTGCGGCCACCTCTGCAGCCCACTTTGATGTGGCCAGTGGTGGGCAGCAGACCCCTAAGATGTCAGGAGATGGAGCGTGTGCCAGGTTGCAGGCGTGGGCGGGAAGAGCAGGTGTGGTCCATGTACTTCAGATGGCAAGTGCTCGAGCACGGTGCGGAGCCGGAGGACCCCACAAAGAAACAGTGTTCTGGAAACGCAGCAACGAGCAACTGAGGACCAGTCGCGGGGTGTGGTTCCAGGCTGGACCCAAGAGCTGGCAGGCTGGAAGGGTCCTGGCCTGGGGCTGGAGAGGGCAGCCTGAGAGTGGCACTCAGGGACAAGAGGGTGATGTCCAGACAGAGCCCCAGAAGGCCATGAGCCCGGAGGTGGCGCCCAGTGCCCCCAGATGGGGCGAGGCTGCCAGCTCCATGCCCAGCAGACGAGTCTCCACCAGAAGGACAGTGACTCCTCCCTGGATGACGGCAGACTACCCTGGCTGGAGAGCGGCTAGCAGCATGAGAGAGGCAGGGGCAGCAGGCGACGAGGGGTGGGTGCAGTTTCCTCAGCCCTGGGGGCAGCAGGCAGTGGAACACCATCCAGGGGAGGGGAAGCAAAGACATCCCCCTGCACCACGCCCCAAAGTGTGCCTCCAGCACAGCCTCTGAAGAAAGTGGAAAGGACAAGTGGACAGAGAGGGTCCAGGGGGACACTGCAGCAGGGCAGAGGAGAGACGCCATGATTCCCCAGCACCTGGGCTCGCACTGCTGGGCGAGGGGTGCAGAGGGAGTTCTGCATGCCACTGTGCAGCCAGAGGAAGGCAAGGGCCTGGGGGTCGGGGACAGCACCCACACAGGGGCCACAGGGGACAGAAAAACAGGCGAAAACGGAAACACACAAAACCAGCAACGGACACGTTTTCAGAATTGGAGAAAACCAAGATGGACTGGCAGGGGGCGTGGACCTCCAGCAGATGGGGAGGACGCTGCTGGGCCCAGAGCCTGGGAGAGGAAGGCCACTGCCACAGGGACCGCCCTCGGACAGGGAGGAGCAGCCCCGGTCCAGGACGCTCGAAGCCCCGAGACTCAGGTGTGAGGCCCGGGAGTGAGGGCATAGCCCCTGTGAAGAGCATGCAGGGCCAGGGAAAGACCAGGGCAGGAGGAGCTGAGAAGGGGACCGGGAGCAGCCTCAGGTAGCCCAGAGACCCAGGCAGAACCCGAGCAGCTGCAGGAAGCACGGCTGGTGGGGGAGGCGGGAGACATAGCCAAGTGGACCGTGGAGGCACCATTCTGCCCCCAGGGCCCATGGGAATGGGAGGGACTCTGGAGGCTCCCCCAGGGACAGGACTCAGGAAGCACCTTCCAGCTACTCGGTTCGAGACCTGTGGTAGGGTTTCACGGGTACTGTGTGAGGTCCTGGAGGACACTGCCCTGTATCCTCGCACCTGCTGCCAGTGCTGCCCCAGGCCACCCTCTCAGCCCCACCAGCCCCTGGACGTGCTGCTGGCAGGACCACTCCACCACCATGGGCCAAGAGGTCACTCAGGAGGGAAGTAGACCTGGCGGGGCTGTGGCCGGCCTCACCACCAGGCCCTGAGTGAGCGCTGGGCCAGGCCTCCTCAGGTCCCCTCGGCCTGCGTGGTGAGGAGGCTACAGAGGCAGGCCTTCTGTTAGAAGAGGCGCCTTGCAGAGTGGAGGACAGGGCGTTGGCCTGGCCTGTGGAGGTCCAGGCAAGGTGGGTCTGGGGCCTGGGCCCCATAAGACTGTGCCTGACACCTCGACCCTCTGTCTACAGCAGAGGGACTGGCAGACTCTGTGCTCAGGACACCTGGTGTCCAAAGGTCGCGGTGACTTAAGGATTTGAGCGTGTACCCAGGCTTAGCTCTGGTTCCTGCCAGGGGACGTGAGGTCTGTCTGGTACTCACACCCAGTTACACAAGCCTCCCATCACTCTGCTGACAGCTTGTCGTCCGCTGGAAGTTGAAGTCCCAGGAATGGCACTTCCCTCTCACGCTGTGTCAACTGGTGGCCTTCATCTTGCAGGGGGAGCCTGGAGAGCACAGAGGCCTGACCAGAGGCTGACTTGAGGGAGAACAGCCACCCCGTGTCCAGGCCTTGCTCTCTGCTGGAAGTCCTGCCTCTCATCAGTGCCCCACAGTCGGTTTCTCTTCTGCATGGCCAATTTCAGTATCAGGTAGTACTTTCCTTTCATTCCAAAATTCAAGCCAAATAATGACTGTAGAGAACATTTGGTGATTGTTCTCCAAAAGTCATTCATCTCAGCAGAGTGCAGAACCCTTTAAGAGCCGCAGGCAGACGGGACCTGGCCTGCCTGTGGGCCCCGCCCCTGCGGGCTTCTGCTTCTGCCCAACACAGCAGCACCCAGCCCAGGACTAGATTAAAGTGGCTTCCTGCTCCTGTCCCCAGTTTCCTTCCCAGGGCTCGGCAATGGAGGGAGCGACTTGTGTGCTGTCTGCTCCCCCGCGTGCCCGGAAGCCCCCTTTCCCCTCTGTGGAGGGGAGAGCGCCCAGCAGCACAGGACACGCCACAGTCACTTCTGCTTCACAGCAGACCCAGTCACAGACGTGGGATGTCCCTGAGTGTACGGGACAGAAAGCAAGTCTCGCCAGAGCAGCCAACCAGCAGGACCACTGCCCCTTACCCTGCTCCACCTGTCCTCCTGTAGAGCCAGGCCCACCCTTTGGAAGGACTCCGACTGCAGAGGATAGTGGCTCTGCTCACACCAGGCTGTAGCCTGTCCCCAGAGGGAGGACCTACCCTGGAGGCAGGAGTCTGTCAACATTCTCAGCTGGTGACTAGCTGGCCTCCAGGTGCTGGGACAGCACCTGTGCCTCCAGCCCACAGTCCAGAGTCAGCATGACAAGGGCTGGCTGGTCCCCCCTGCTCCTGGTCTCCCCTCCAGATCCAGTGCCTGTTTCTTGTGCTGCTCCTTAAGCATGAGTCATGCTTGAGCCCCCACATTGGCTGGCACCTCGGTCACCAAGGAGGTCTCATTGCACGGTGGCCTGGAATCTCCTCCTGGCCACTTCCTGCAGCCTGGAGTTCTCCACAGGAAGAACGGGAGCTGGGCTGAGTTTCTCAGCCCTAACCCTTCCACTGCCTCTGTGCCCACACCCACTGCCAAGCTCCCAAGGGCGCTGGTGGCCCTGCCGGTGACGCGGCACTTACTTCTCACGCTGTGTAAACTGGTGCCCTTCATCTTGCAGGGGAGAAGACACGGCATGACTGATGTCTGCACGGATGGCCCTGAGCTCCCAGTCTCCTCCAAATTCCCAGGCTTGTTCTGAGCCTACAGTAGCCTGACTCTGCCCAAGACTGGTTATTCCCAGCGCCATCCCTCTGGGGACATGGTGACCCTACCCGAGGGAGCAGCTGGCACCAGCACCCCTCAGCAGGTTGGTGAGGCCCGGGGCTGGGCTGACGGCAGGGGTGTGGTGGGGGAGGAGTGGAGCTCAAGGGGCTGGAGATGCTTGCTTCTGAATTGGGACTGGTGACCCCAGTGTTGGGTGGCTGCCATCCCTGGGGAGCCACAGCTCTGCTTCCTGTGCTACACCAGACCAGCCTTCAAAGGGCAGCTGGGCGCACCACACGCTTCTGGCTGGAGGGGCCCAGCCCTGCAGAACGGGACGCTGCCATGTGAACTGTGGACTCCATCCGGACAACCCTGCCCTGCACCTCCATGCCTGGCATGGCCAGGAAGCCCTGTGGTCTCCATGCTCAGCCACAGCTCCCTGGGTGGTGCTGGCTCACTGCTGCTGGGCACTAGGAGCCTGTTGAGTCACTGCAACCTCCCCCAGGTGTCCTGGGGCCATGGCTGCGGAGGGGCTCCTGCTCCCCTTCACAGCTGCTGCTTGAGGGTGTCCACAGTCCACAAGTCTCCTGAGCCAGTCACCTTCCAGAGGAGGGCTCTGCTGGGGACAGGCGTCAGACAGCCAACTCCAGGACTCCTCTTCCCAATGCCATCCCTGAACCTCTGAGCCATGTTAGTGCCCTACCCAGCAGGGCCAGAAGGTGCCCAGGCCAGCCGGGGAGGAGCCCAGGCCCCTGCCGAGGGGGCTGGTGGCTGTGGTGCCCAGGCCTGTCTCCTTTGGTTTCTCCAGGACCCAGCCTGCCCCTAAGATGCACACAGCTGTGGGGAGGGGCTGAACAGCCTCTGCGCAAGGGGCTCATGGGGCCCCAGCTGCTCAGGGCCTGTCCTGCCCATGGGATGGGGCTGCACTCTGGTGGCCTGAGGCAGACCCACACTACCAGCTCAGATCCCAGAATGCACTTTCGGGAAAGGGGTGGTGTGTCTGGTGGTCCTCAACCTGCAGGGCCTGGGCTCTGATGGCTGCTGCACTCTGCCTTGAGACCCTGGTGTCCCAGCCTCTCCCTGCCCTCAGTCCCCACGTCTCCCTCCCTCCATCCTGGCCCGTGGATGTTAGGCACCTCAGCTGCAGATCCAAGGTCCTCACCCACCCCAGCTGAGTCCTGCAACATGCAGCACCCCTCTCTCACCCTGTCCTAACCCCAGTGCCCTAGGACCCTCTCATTCCCTTGGGGGCTTCGGGACCTTTTGTCCAGTGCATCTACTCTCTGGGAAGTGCTGCTGACCTTGCCCATAGGTGTTGTGTTCTGGCCAGGTATGAATGGGTCTGGATAGGGGCCGGCCCCATCAGGCCCCTGGCTGGGCATAGTCTCAGCCATTGAAGTCCTGGTGCAAGTGTACTCTGGCTCACAAGCCACGCACAGGTCCTGGGCCAGCCATGCAAGGCTCTCCACATCATGCCCTCAGTCCCTCATCCTGCCCCACACCCCCACAGCTGCATTAGCTACCTCTGGAACAGCAGGGGCATCATCCAGGCCACTCTCTGTTGGGGGCATGACAAGGGCCATGTGTTCTCAGCAACTCCGGTCCAGGGGTCAGAGGACGCATCCTCGCCACTGCAACCAGTCACCACAAAAGAGGGAGAGATGTGGGCCACGAGCCTTGGTGTCCCATGGTGCACAAACAGGACAGAGACTAACTGGTGGGAAGTAGAGGGGCGGGGAGCAAGGGACCAGGGACATCTGCAGTCACACAAGAAAGTGTGCCCCACAGCATGCAGACAGCAGGCTTCACCCAGGCATCTGTACATCTTCTTGTCTGCGCAGGCACTGGAGTTACTTCCAGAAGTTTCCTTCTGGCCCTGCAATAAAGGAGCAACCACCCCGAGACCCTAGGTTGCCCATCTGTTGGAACTGGTCACCCTCCTACCAGGAGCCAGACCTCTGTGCCTTCCATTACCATGGCAATGAGCAGCAGCCCATGGGCACAAGGGACTCCCAGGACCTCTGCTGGTCCACCTCCCTGGTCTTGAAGGTGCCTGCATGGGGACAGAACCCTGGGTGTGCACCACCCCACCAATGTGCAGGGCTAGCAAGAGAGAGTCAGGGCAGCACCGCACGGAGGATCCCAGCACAGAGGCTCTGCAGGAGGAACGTCACCCAGGAGTCAACGTGCACAGGGTGAGGCACAGGACCTGGGACAGAGAGCCTCTGTACTAACCTGGACTCGACGGCAGAGGACAAGAGGTGGCCCCTCCCTAGTCACCCACCCCGCCCAGCCCCAGCGCTCAGAAAAGCAGAGCTGGTGGGGCCATAAGCACCGGAGCAGCCTGCACAGGGTCACCCCGACACCTCTGAGTGGCTGGGAGGGGGGTCCTGGCCCCACAGCGTGAGCCCCTGGCCCTAGGGCAGCCACTCACAGCCAGGGATGATGGAGCCTGGGTCCAGGTGTGTGTTAAACAGACTGTAAGAGGTTTGGCTGTGACCCAGAAGCCCCTCCACTCAGCTTGGTGTGGAAGCACCTGCAGATGACCATGCAGCTGTGTCCAGGAGCGTCCTGGACTCAGGCTGTCTGGGGGAACCAGGCATGCTGGGGCAGGTCTGCACAGCACCTGGCTGTGGCCTTCACATGCTGACCCTTAGGTTAAACAGGAGGTGTCCACAAACACTCAGTGAGGACCAAGAAGGAAAGTTCAGAGGTGAGGTGGGGGCTGAGAGCTGTAACCCAGTCAGTGCATTGGTCCCCTGCTGGGGAGGGTGTGTGTGCGCGCGCGTGTGTGTGCGCGCTGTGACTGAGGCAGGGGGTGTGGCTGGGTGTGACTCTGGGGTCCAAGCCCTGAGCTGCTTTCCTCCTCCGCGCTGCGCTGCCTCACTCAGGCCCCGTCGCTGGACTGAGATTGCTCTCCTCAGGCCTCTGCTTGGTGCCTGAGCACCTGCCACCCAGAGGAAGCTGGAGCCCGGGGGCTGCTGATGGGCAGCGTGGAGGGAACTCGGCCAGGGCCTGCTGGCAAGAGTGGGTGCTGACCTCCCTGACAGGAGCTGGAAGGCCAGGCAGAGGCAGAATGCCTTGAAGACACTGCCGCAGTCACAGGACTGCCACCCCAGAGTGGCAGCCAGGAAGTCCCGCGAGGCTAAGTGGGCCCTGAGGGAGCCTGGGGTGCAGCTTGGGGGAGTGGGGAGCTCACAGAGGCTGCAGACGGGCACAGGGCCGAGCCCACTGAGAAGACACCAGGGAAGGAGCCCAGCTGGGATCCCACAGAATGGTCCACAGCCACCAGAGCCAATGGCTCTGTGAACGTGGAGGGCAAGCCGGACACACAGGGTCCCCTCTGGGACTGCACCAAACCAGCTCCCCAGAAGGGCTTCCCTGACCACCCTGAAGCTTGGAACAGGCCCCAAGAGCCTAGCAGGGCCCACAGGCCCCAAGTGGCTGTTGGAAGTCAGCTGAGCACTCCAGAGGGTGGAGCCTGCCCTCACAGCCTCGCAGTGAGGTCACTGTGGGGTGGAGCCCCCTGCTGACGACACTTGTCTCCTGGACACACACCTGCGTCCACTGCAGAGGGGTGCTTTACCTTCCCGCTCCAGCTGTCTTAGAATGCTAAGACCCTTTCTCACAAGAATGTGGGCACAACGGTCACCTTGCCCGCTGGACTCCAGGACCTCCTGGAGAATGGCTGTTGGCCACTCAGGGTGCACAGACCTCCTACTGCTCTGCCCACTGCCTGTGGCCTCCCATGGGTGTCGGGACCAGAGCTGGGCTCAGCTTTCCCAGAGAGGGTGGCTCCAGGAGTCAAGGCCCAGCAGAAGGTGGAGACTAGAATCTGCAGGCGTCAAGCCTCGGTGCTCGCTCCAAACCCAGCGCTTCCGCCTGCAACAGGCTCCTGAAGCAAGTGCTGCTGCTGCTGGACAGCACTGCCTTGCGAGGCCCTCGGCGAAGGCAGGTGGGACTGCAAGGGGCACCTGAGCAAGCCTCAGTACGACTCAGTGCTGGAGACATGGGAATCAAACAAGAAAGCTTCTGACAGCAGACGATGTTTCAGAAATTCCACGATAACAGGTAACACCTGCTTTCTAGGCAGACGCCACATCAACATTCTGGCCCAAGACAGGAGCAAGACGAGCTTTCACGGAGCACTCCATTACCCACCTGCTTGCCTCCCGTCGCCACGGAGCAAGCCAGCCTGCAGGACCTCACCTGCCGCCCTGCACCAGCAGGCTCAGCCAGGGTAGGGTGCTTGGCCAGGAGCATTTGCACGGTGCCCTCCAACAGGCAGCGCCTGGCCACGCAAGGCTTCCTGCCTGGAATCTCCTTCCCAACTTCTGCTACATGGGAACAGTTTTCTTGACCCGTTAAATCACTCAGGTTGGAAGGTGGCTGGGCCCTCCCACCTCTGTGCTGGCTTAGGGTCAGGCCTGCTCCACTTCCCTTCTCTCAACAGCTCTGGTGAGCACCCTGCGTCTGACTGGCCAGACAGGATGGAAACAGACACATGGAGACAGTTCTTTACAAAGAGGCCAACGGAACTTGAACTATCTTCTAAAAACAACGAAGAGAACAGGCTGCTTGCCTCTGACACGCATTTAGATGACAAGAACAGGTCCTGGCTCCGACGAGGCACCTGTGCCCGAGCTCTGGGCTGTGCACCCAGGTAGGTCAGTGGGTTCCAGAGGGCAGCTGAGACAGACATGCCACCCAGGGTCAAATACAGGGTGAGAGCTTCTTCTTCTCTTCAAACTGCTTGTCCACCGCCAGAGACAGCGCCTGGAGGAAGCCCTCGATGGTGACGGTGGGGGCCTGGAAAGACACACAGTCGGGGTGCTGGGTGGTACCATGCGCTGGTGTGGACACCTGGCAGCAACCAGCCTGCCCAATGGCAATGGGGGCTCAGTAGCCAGCGGGCTGGACAGACCCAGCACTGGCTTGTGCCATGGCAGATGTGGACGTGACTTGCGCAGGCTCTGCTGTGCCTGTGTGTGTGCCGGCGTGAACAGACCCGTCATGACCACTGCTCCCCAGGGCTCCAGACAACCCACACTGAAGACTCAGGCCCATTCCCCTACCTGGAGAGTCAGGAGACACTGATGCTGCCCGCTGGGGTGGACAGGGCAGGAGGGGCGGCCTGGGACTCACCTGGATGTATAGTGCATGAGCCAGGAAAGGGAGCTTCCTCAAGACCCGGCCACTCAGGCCCTCGCTCTTCCTGTGTGAGAACAACCAGGCTCAGAGGTGTCCAGCTCAGAGGGGCTTGGCTTCAGGACCAGTATCCCTCAGCACTCCAAAACCTGAGCCTGGAGGTGGTGAGGTGACCTCAAAACACAACCGTGGTCTCATGGGTGCAAGGCCCTGTTGTCAGTCCTGCTCCAAGTGGGCAGTGGCACACTGCAGGCAGGCCTGGGCCAGCCCAGTCCCCAGTGACCAGGCCATGTGGCAATGTCTGAACTGTCCTGTTTCAGCAAGTCTCCTTCGGTCAGCTCTCAACCAGAGCCTTCCAAAGCCCTCCCCACAGGAACCCGCCTTCCAGCACCACCGCTGGCCTCTCTGCAGCCCAGGTGAGGCGGGCCTCTGCACCTGCAACCACACTCCACCATCCTGCCAGGTCCTGCCTCGTGCCCCACCGCCCCTCACCAAGGGCCATCTGGAGGGTTCAGGTGGAAGTGCCTGCTGCTCCCAGGGCTCACGGGTAATAGAGCCTTTGGGAGGAGGTTGCACTCTGCATGCTTGACCTGTGTTCACACACGTGTCTTCCTCTGCTGTCTGGAGAGCTCACCTCCAAGCCCTCCCCACCTCCCCAGTTACTTCAGCAAATGCATTTTTCTTGGTTGCAAAACTGAGCTCAATCTGCACCTTGAAATTTCACTCAGAAGGAGGCTCAACTTGGACACGTTGTTTTCAATGAAGCCGATCATCTCTAGCTCTCGGAGAGTCAGAAGCTGCTGGCGGGGGTATATGATCTGGCACTGGGGACAGAGGCACACAGTTACACAGGGCGCAAGGCCAACAAAGGCCAAATACAAATCAGGTTAGCCTCCAAAGAACAAGCTTCACAGGAAGCTGCACAGGAAGCAGCTGCTCAACGCCCCCTGGGCCACACCCTCGCCACCAGCAGGTCCCTAGTCTGTGAGTCCGCGCCCTCAGGCAGCAGTGACGCCCTTCCCCTGGGGCTGGGCCAGGAGAGCCCCTCTCTACACCAGTGCTGGGCTGCAGCCCTGTCCCCTGGCTGTACTAACATACCAAACCCACAGGGGCAGAGTGCCCACAGCCAGGGCTTCAGTCCTTTCCAGGAAGGGTCCTGTGTTTCTGGACATGACCCGTTTAGCCAAGGACAGCCCAAGCAGTGGCACCTGAGCTCACCTGGGGACGGCTGCCTGGAGGTCATACTGCTGAGCAGCTGTCCCAGCCCCAGGCTCATGACCAGGACCAGCAGACAGCTCCTCCCTGCACACCTGCAGGCTTGGGAGGGCTCCTCAGACTCAGTGGCCTCCCTGGGATCCCAATGGTGTCCTGCACCCTGGCCTGCTCTGCCTCCCATGAATGCGCTGGCCAGAGGCACAGGAGTCCCGAGGGAGTGGCATCCAGGGACTCCCCAGGCCTCAGGACTGGCCGAATGTCCCTGCTCTCAATCCCAGGGAAAGTTGGGACCTCTGAGCCACATCAGAGCACCCAGGCTCACCGCACAGCAGCCAGGGACCCATGGTGAGGCCAGAGGCCCCGAGGACACCAGCCTGCTCCTGGGGCCCAAGTATGACGAGCCCCTTGCAGTAAGGCCGAGCCAGAGCCTCTCCTCAGAACACACACTCCTGCAGCGGCCCAGAGCACACGCTCCACACAGAGGCAGGCTGGGCACCCATGCCAGGACAGTGCTGACTGGGCACCTTCACGGGAGGCCGTGCCCTTCTGGGTGGGCACAATAAGGCCCCTGCTCTGTGCTGTCTGGCAGGGGCTGCAGGTGGGAAAACTGTGCCCTGCCAGTGGGCGGCAAGGCCCCAGCACACCCAGCCCTGGGCCAAGTCTGCTGGCTTGCCCGGGGCAACTGGGCTCCCTGCTCAAGACTCGGCACACACTCTTGGAGCTCAGGATACAGGACAGCCAAGAGCCACTCAGTGGAGAAGATGACGTGTGACCGTGACCTGCAGTCATGTGACTGTGAGTCAAACCTGCACTCTTCCCTCTTCTCACAGAAGGAAGTCAGACCAGGGAGGCAGTCACTCAGAGCGATAGTGCAGGCAGGAGTCAGGTGCCCCAGCAGCTGACCGTGGCCCACTCCCAACCTCCTGCCCACTATCACCTCTGGTAACAAAAAGCAAGGGTCACTCTGTTCTAAGAACAGAAGTACTGTCAGTACCCGTAACTGAGACCCACAACCCAAGCTGCCAGAAGAAAACCATACCTTTAACCTAGAAGAGCGTTAGGCTGTGGAACACCCTCCTCTAGGTTGAAACTGGTTAACTCCAGCTATTTAGTCAGGTAAAGACATGAACGAAGCCCAGGTACCTTCATCAGCTCCTCCAGACAGGAGAGGTAGATCTTGAAGATGGCTGCAGCAGAGGGCGGCCCGATGTACTGCTTGATGTCAGCCCTGTCCACAAAGGCTGCGTCGATCTTCTCGGTGATGTTGGAGGTGGTCAGAATCACCACGTTGGAATGCCTGTTGTGGTGGGGGGCAAGGACCATGGTCACCCAGTGCCCTCCTGACTGCCACACTGCATCTGGCCAACCCTGCAGGGCTGCAAAACTGAGCTCCATCTCTGGATGCCCGACACCCAGGACACTCTCCCAGGCACTCCCGACACGCCTCTCGCCCCTCTTGACTCAGTGAGAACCTCATTCTGTGCACCGTCCTTCCGCCATGTCTAAGGCGCCCCTGGCACCTGCCCTGAGGCCCGCCCACCCTCAGGTGAACTCAGGACAGGCAGGCCTGGCGCTGGCTCCACCCCAGACGCAGGCCTCAACCAGCTTTGCACCCCAAAGAACCAAGCTTTCCCACCCCAGCTTTCGTTTTGTGTTTTTAATGAAGTAAATCCAAGTGGGAAAAGGCCAGTACTCGGCACGGAGTGCCTTTGTGGCCAAGAGACCAGCGGTGACAGGAGCCGAGAGCCCTGTCACTTCACCCTGGCTGCTCATGGTGCAGCCTGGCCCAGCATCACCTTTTGATCTGATCGATCTGGGTCAAGAGGGCGTTGACCACGCGGATAGCATCCGAGGGCTCGGCACCAGCCCTGCAGGCACTGCGTGCTGCTGTGAGACTCTCCACCTGCAGGGACAGAGTGACAGCTGGGAGGGTGGCACCTAGCATCTCTTGGCAGCCAAGGGACACTGAGACAGTGGGTGGAGACTGAAGAGGCCTGCGGTGGCTGCCCAGGGCTGGGTGTGCTGGGGAGAAGTCCTGCAGCACCACGGGCCCGGGTGGCAGGCTGAGGTGGCAGCCCAGCAGGGGGGGCAGGCCTTGTGCCAGCAACAGTGAGAGGCAGCTGCTTGCGAGAGCTTACCTCGTCAATCAGCACGAACACCAGCGCCTCCTTGTCATCAATCAGGTCCTGGATCTTCTGGAACATCCTGGTCACCAGCTTGCCACTCTGCAACCACAACCTCCCTGAGGACCGCCTGTAGCTCCCGAGCCACAGGTGCTCACGGCACCACCCACCCCAGTAGCCCAAGAGCCCAGCCTCCTGATGGTGCCCCCCAAAGACCCCCTATGTAGGAGGGGCCCAGCCCCCCCCCACTGTTCCATTGCTCCATGAGTCAGGGCACAGGCCCTTGGTGCTGGCATGCACACTGGCCAGGGTACACTCTGCACCAGCCACACTGACCAGGGGCCCTGGGCATGGCCCTTCAAAGTTAAGGGTCACCCTCTGGGCTGCTCAGCAGGGGGCACAGTCCCCAGGAGATGCTAAGCATTCCCGCAACCTTCCAACCAGGCAGGGGGTGGCCAGGCCTATCGCCCAGCCCTGTTCCAACCAGGCAGTGCCCTGCTCCCCACTGTCCTGGAGTACTGTGCTTCTCAACCATGTGGGACAGACAGCCAGACAAAGAGGACGGTCAGTACTCACTTCTGAAAACCACTTAGAGAAGAGGCTATGGCTGTTTATTTCAATTAGCTGGCCATACCGGTACCTAAGACAGCAGGACGGAGGAGAGCTACTTCAGAACAGCCCGGCGGCAGGCTCAATCCGGCCGCCCGCAGGGCCGGTCAGCTCAGCAGGGCTTCACAGCAGTTGGCAGGCACTAGGGACCCAGCTCTGGTACTGAGTAACCAAGGTGCAATCAATGGTTCCAAATCAGAGCAATTATCTTCCCATAACACCACTGAATTAAATAGTAAAATTTCTCAAGGCTGGGGTTGTGGCTCAGCAGCAGAGCGCTTGCCTAGCATGTGTGAAGCCCTGGGTTCAATCCTCGTACCACATAAAAATAACTAAGCAAACATAATCAAGGTCTCATATTCATCCACAACTAAAAGCATTTTAAAAATTCTCAATTTAAACTACTCATAATTTACATTTCCACGTTCAAAAAGAACCACCACCACCAACACAGCAAACAGATGGAGTGTGGGGAGACTGGCTGGTCAAATGCTGGTCCAACGCTGGTCCTCCCACCCACCCTAGCAGTGTGGCCGTCCTCCTCCCAGCAGACCCTGGCCAGGGATGCTGGAGGCCTGGCACGCACCACACCACCCACACCTGGCCACTGTCTCGCACTGAGGCTGTCCCTTGGGGCAGTGGGACAGCCAGCACACACTCAGCTCCTGACCCTCAGTGGGCAGCAGTCCCCAGCTCCCTCCCCGGCTTCCCAGCCCCAAGTCCACAGAAGAATTATTTCCAATGGCATCACTGGCTCCCTGTAAAGAGAAGCAGACGCTTATCCTGTGAACGGGGAAGAGCAAAGTCACCCTAACAAAACAAGCTGGCCATGAGACGTTCTGACCACAGAGTGCAGGAAGCCTGTCAAGACACCGCCGTTTAGGCGTGGCTCAGGGGCCACACACGTGCTTCCTGGCCTCCCCAGCAGAGGAGCTGCTTCCTACAGTGGCTCTCCTCTCTGCTTTAGGAAGCTGCCCTTGGAGTTTGGTTCTTAAAACACGGATCCGTTTCAATCCCTGAAAACAACCAGCTGCCACTGACAGGAAGAGGTGCGACCCACTGGCCTCTAATGCCTAAGGAGGCCGAACACGAGAAAGACAGACAAGGCCAGCGCAGCCCGCCTGGCCGGGAGTGGAGGGCAGTGACCCCGGGACCTGGGGAACAGGGACAGGAGGCCAGAGCAGCTGCCTGGCTGGCAGTGGAGGGCGGTGACCCGGGACCTGGGGAACAGGGACAGGGGGCCAGAGCAGCCCCCCTGGCAGGAGTGGAGAGCGGTGACCCGGGACCTGGGGAACAGGGACAGGAGGCCAGAGCAGCCCCCCTGGCAGGAGTGGAGAGCGGTGACCCGGGACCTGGGGAACAGGGACAGGAGGCCAGAGCAGCCCCCCTGGCAGGAGTGGAGAGCGGTGACCCGGGACCTGGGGAACAGGGACAGGGGGCCAGAGCAGCCCCCCTGGCAGGAGTGGAGAGCGGTGACCCGGGACCTGGGGAACAGGGACAGGGGGCCAGAGCAGCCCCCCTGGCAGTGGAGGGCGGTGACCCGGGACCTGGGGAACAGGGACAGGGGGCCAGAGCAGCCCCCCTGGCAGGAGTGGAGGGCGGTGAACAAGGTTGGTGATGAGGAAGGAGCCAAGTCTGGAGGATTCTGCTAGGAGCCCAGGGCTCAGGGGGCAGCAGCAGCGTGGCCACCAGAAGAGGGCAGCTGCAGTGCCGACATGGAGCTGATGTCCACAGTGGGTAGGACAGCGAGCAGAAGTTGTGCACTGGCCAGGAGAGCAACAGGACAGAGAGCACAGGACAGGCACACAAGCCACCGATGAGCTCTTCAGGGAGGAACACCAGTGGACAGGAAGCCAGAGAGATACTCGGGGGTCAAAAGAGTTGCAGCACAGCAACCGCCATGTTTAGCATCCCAGCCAAGGACGCCAGGTGGGGGCAGGGGACTGAGAAGAACAAGTATCACTTCCCAACAGGGCGAAGACCCCAGCTGACGCGGTCCAAGAGGAGGGGTCCCAGGGACTGTGACACTGTCTCTGGCAAAGAATGGACAGACAAACAGAAGTGAACAGGACTACGGAGCAGGGTTGCCAGCCCCACGGCTCTGCCCAGAGCACCTGGCCGGCCTGTGGGTGGGCAGGACTGCTGGGCACAGAGCAGGAACCGCCCTGAAGGAGAGGAGCCTATTACTCACGTGACGAAATTGAAAATAAAGTCTGAAGCCCGGTGTTGAAGCCACGCCCGTAACCTAGCAGCTCGGGAGGCCGAGGCAGGGGACGGCACGCCCACGGCCACTCTGCGCAATGGTGGAGTGCCTTGGGTCCAGTGCCCAGTGCGGCAAGTTCCCACCCAGGAGACCCCGCCCGCAGGCCCCGCGCCTGCTGGGCCCCAGGCCTGGTTACCTGCTCGACAGTCTGATGGTGAGCTTCTGGGCCAGGGCCTTACACAGGGACGTCTTCCCAGTTCCTGGAGGCCCTATAACAGCCAAGCAGACGCCTAAGCCAGCAGGGCACAAGTCGCTCATGACAACAGGGGTCAGCTACGCCAAGGGCACCCTGCTGCTGCAAACCTGCGTCCCCGATGAGGCCTGTGAGCAGCTCCACTGTGGAGGGCCGCCTCTGTGCCAGGCTGGTCCACGGGTGCCCTCCACACCCAGGCACACCCTTCTCAGGCCCCTGCTCCCTGTGCCAACAGCACCACTCTCTGCCCCAAAGAAGCCCTCCCTCCAGAGGTCCATGTCCTCAGTGTCAGGCGACGTGAATGACACCGTGGCCAGGACCTGCTCTTCCCCTGGCCCCTGCACCACCCAGAGGAGCTCTGAGGGGGACGGGGAGACAGAGCGTGGCCAGGACCTGCTCTTCCCCTGGCCCCTGCACCACCCAGAGGAGCTCTGAGGGGGACGGGGAGACAGAGCGTGGCCAGGACCTGCTCTTCCCCTGGCCCCTGCACCACACAGAGGCAGCTCTGAGAGGGACGAGAAACCAACTCAACCTTGCGGTGGAGGTCTGCCCACCTATCACAGTCTGTCATTGCCACAGAGCCCGCGAAGTGGCACCCGGCAGCAGGCCCACTAGTGCCCTGTTGGAGGTGCCTGCCAACTGGCCTCCCTGGCCCTTTAGGGCAGCATGGGTGTCCGCTGGTTAAGGGTGCTCAGAGGCTGTGGATGCCTCAAGGTCTTCACCGGCACAAGGAGGCTGAGCACTGAGCCTGCACCTCACCATGACATGGCCTCAGCCACTTTGTCCTCTTCTACCTAGGACGTCGGGAAGAAAACAAACTCCCGAGGCGTTCTCCTAAGACCTGACAAAATGTCTTACACACACGGCCTTTTAGTCTATGCCCACTACGTGCAGCTCCCAGAACACCGCTGAGAGAGACCAGGCAGCTTGTCCCAAGAGCTGCAGTCAGCTGGGGAAAAAGGGTCAATCATACGCCAAGGACGGAGTGGGGCTGGGGCTCAGTGGCAGAGCACTTACTTGCCTCGCATGTGTGAGGCACTGGGTTCAAAGTGCCACATAAAAATAGATAAACAGAGGTCTTCAAAACCCCACACACCAAGAACGGGAGCTGGAGACACCAGACAAGGACAGGACGGGGGTGGGCAGGAGCGCCAGCGTGGGGAGGTGGCTGGGGCTGGCTGGCCAGCAGGTGTGGACGTGGCTTACCGTGCAGCAGCACCACGCGGTTCCAGGTGATGAGATTGCTGTCCACGTTCTTGTCTGAGAACAGCAAGGTCGTCGTTACGTAATCCAGGAGCTGGTGCGAGAGGGTGTAGATGAGGCTCCCCACAAACCGCTCCCAAGCAAGGGCTGGGAGAGCAGCCACCTGGCTGGACACCACTCCCAACATGCAGCAGCCATGTGGCTCTCCCGATAGGAGGAGCCACGAGGTAGGGTGGTCGTGGCTGTACATGCTACCCACAAACACCCGCTGTCACTTAAAATGCCACAGAAAACAAGCTGTGCAGGGTCACCAGCCAACAGGCCTCCCTCCAGTGATGGGCAGGGCCCACAGGCATGTGCAGGGTCAGGTGAACCCTTAGCGTGCCCCTGGGAGACCACACGGGCCCTGGTCTGCGCCTGCCCCCCTCCAGCCACTTCCTTCCCCTCTCCTCCTCAGGGAGCTGCCTGGAGGCCAGCTCTGTGCTTTTAGGGCAGTGTTGGAGCAGGAGCCCCAGTGCCTCTCAAGCTGATGGCTCAGGGACTGCAGGTGGCAGGCGACTTACGTGCGACTTGACCTCCATGTCGTACACCAGGCTGTCCCAGAGCCCGTGGAACTCAGCTGTGAAACAGAAGCCAGCGGGAGTTAGGAAGACCACCCTGGCCTGTCGGGCTGGCCCAAGCCCGCGGCCCTCCAGGCCTTCTCCCAGGGCAGGCCAGGGTGCCAGCAGGCCAGGGCAGCGTCCACACTTTCCTTCAAAGCCCAACCTTTCTTGGGTTAAAGATCCAAAACAAGCGCCAGTCAGATGGCTTTTGCCAGGTGACTGGAAGGAGAAGAACGTGTCCCCCGTCTCGCTATCATCCCCCTCTTCTTTAATGTGCGCTCTCCCCACAAACAGGGGGCCGCTGGGAAGCCAACTCTGAGCTCCACCTCTGGAGTCCACAGCAGAGCATGCAGAGGGTAGAAGGAGCTCTCAGAGGGGAGACCAGCTGGGCAGGGAAGAGCAGGACAGGGTACCCTGAGGACAAGGCAGACCCGTGGGGAGTGCCACTTCCTTGCGTGTAATTGCTGGAGCACGAACAGGCTACATCCCTCAAAGCCCACACTGAAGGCTTGGTCCTCAGCTGGGTGCCACCAGGGGGTGGCGGGGCCTTTAAGACATGGGCCCAGGAGAAGGTGTGCTGGGGAAGGGGACTGTGGGCCCTGGGTCTCGTGCTGACTTTTTAGCTAGCCGTGGAGCAAGCGGCTGCTCTGCCACACATTGCCAGCTGTGGCATGTTGCCGCACCCCAGCCCCCAGGTAAGGGGCCTACTGTCATGGCCTGAGCCCAACACACTCTGTCTCTTGCAAGTTCACTGTTTCAGGTATTAGTCGTAGTAACACGAGGCCATCACAGAGCCACGCTCTGCACTTCAAAGGAGATGAGATTTCCTACAGTCCTACAAAACTGACGAACGGACCTCAGTGAACTGGCTCAGCGAGTCCCGCAGGCCACCCTGCAACCTGGCCCCTCAGCCCCAGCCCCCTGGCCTGTACCTGCAGGCAGCACCCAGTGGTTTGCTGCGATGATATTTTCTGTCTCCTCCTCCAGGTTCTCGCTGCTGGGGCCGTCTTCATTCAGCTGGAAGATGTGGAGCGCGACCGCACAGGCACTCAAGTCAATGGGCTGTGAGGGGAGAGCCGGTCAGTCCCGAGGCCGGCCACACACAGGAAGGCCGAGGTCCTCGGTCAACAGCACAGGGCGATGAAAGCCCCTTCTCAGGGTGGGTGGAGAGCTGTGGCCTTACTTTGGGTCTAGGATAAATTCATTCCTCCCCTTTGGGCTGGGTCACGTATCGACTTCAGAAGAAACTTTGCTGTTCTTTTTTTTTAATCACTGCCAAGTGACACAAGCTCCTTGAGGAAAGCGCTCGAGTCTCAACCCAGCGAAGCTGCACTCTGGGACACGCCGGGCCAGGCTCAGCCCTCGCACGTGGGGCTTGCGGTCCTCTTGCCATCAGGTTTCCTCTTGACTGTCCTCCAGCTTGGAAAGGTCAAATGCTTTCTCGCAGGACTGGATGAGGATGCTGAGCCACTAACACCAGTCTAGCAGCCGAGCGCGGAAGTCCGTGTCACGCGCACAGTTCTAGTGCCAAGCCTTCTTCAAAGGCAAGAGTTGCACAGTGCCGAGCAGGGCTGTCTCCTTAGGGATGCGTTTCCGGTTTTTACTGATAACAGGACTGCCAGTTTGCACCACTCCCACAAAAAGCTTATACATGTGGGACCACATGACCTTGGTAAGATGCTGGGTATGGCAGCTATCGAGCAGGACGTCAGGAACAGCTGCCACAGGCAGGCCCACCCCCGCAGCCTACAGCCTCTATACCTCCTGGGGTCCTGACGCCTTCACCCAGCACCTAAACCCAAGGCTCACCAGGACAGCCCATTAGCCTGCAGTACAGCATCCCAGTGCCTGGATTCCCATCTGGGCCCCACTGCACCCATAGCCTCCTGACACCAGGCCATGTCTTGCCCCAGCACCCAGTTCCAGGAGAGACAGTCAGAACCAACAGATAAGCAAGTGAAACGCTATCAACAGCAACAAATATTCATGACACCAATCCTGTGTCTGGCTGAGGGTCAACTGCTCCTGACACTGTGGACCAGTAAGTTACCTGGGGGTCTTTAGCCTTCAGTTCTGTGTCAACAATGGACACAGACTGCACATTTCTGGTCAGAAAAGGTTCATCAAACTCGGTCCACGTGTAGTCACCAAACACGATGTTGTGCCTTTTGAGCAGCTTCCGGACGCTCAGCTTAATGTCTTCTTTCTTTGCAGTGCTGGGAAAACACACAGCACACAACAGATCTGAGCCACAAGGGCATTCTTAAAATTTCAAAAACAGACTGCTCAGAAAAAAGCCATTAGTCAAGAACTGGCTGGGGGTGGCCTGCCTGGGGATCAACTCCAGGGCCACCCCCAGCCTGAAGCTCCACTGCAGCTATGTGACCTCAGTTCCAAACTGGACTAAGGGGGTGATACCAGGAGGCCTTGCCATGCAGTTACCTTGAAGATTAGCAGTGCCAGAGGAAGGCCAGAATGGGTGAGCACTTACACAGGGTGGCCATTGCTTGTTCTGGCTCAGCAAGAGCCTAACACCTGTGGCTGAGGTGCTCGGCCAGCTCCGGGCTCCCCTCAGCCCACCATGCCACCATCCACGTCCTCCCAAGGCTTCCCCTCTCCTGCAGCCTGGCCTCTGCACCTGCCTGGGCACTGCCCCAGCACACTGAGGAACCTGCTGGAGGTAGTAGGGTGCAGGTACTGGGGGTCCTGATACCTGGCCCGCTGGAGTCCTATGCAGGTACTGAAGGGTTCCAGCCGCGCCCCTGGAGTCCCCGCACAGGTAGGATTTCCCCCTGTCCCTGGGGTCCCCCACCCCTGGAGTCCAATGCAGGTCTCGGCTTCCCGCCCCAGGGTCACCCTGCAGGTACTGGGGTCCTGGCCCCCGCCCGGGGGCGCCCTGCAGGTACTAGAGGATCCCGGCTCCCATTCCCCGAGGTCCCCTGTCCCTGGAGTCCCGTGCAGGTACTCGGGGTCCCGGCCCCCGCCCTGGCCGCACACCTGCCGCCGCGCTGCAGCACCTCCACGTGCACGGCGGGCGCCTCGGCCACGCAGGGCAGCGCCTGCTTCAGGTCGCCCACTGCCTCGTCCATTCCCCGCGCCGCTTCGAATCTGCCGCGCGCGGAGCACAGCTCCCTGACCCGGAAGCGCTCGGCGGCTGCGGAGCCACTTCCGGAGCCACTTCCGGCGGGCGCGGGCCGGGCCTCGGGCGGCCGCGCTCCCGCGGGTCCGCCGCCGCCGCTGTCATGGGCAAGAAGCACAAGAAGCACAAGGCTGAATGGCGCTCGTCCTACGAGGGTGCGCGGCGAGGGTGCCGGGGGCCTGGGCGGGGAGGGTGGGGCTCTGGGGGCCTGGACGGCGCGGGTGCAGGGGTCCTGGGGGCCTGGGCAGAGAGGGGCCTGGGGTCCTGGGGGGAGGGGCCTGGGCGGGGAGGGTGGGGCTCTGGGGGCCTGGACGGCGGGGGTGCAGGGGGCCTGGGGGCCTGGGCAGAGAGGGGCCTGGGGTCCTGCGGGGGAGGGGCCTGGGTAGAGAGGGTGCCAGGGCTCTGGGGGCCTAGGCAGAGAGGGGCCTGGGGTCCTGCGGGGGAGGGGCCTGGGTAGGGAGGGTGCCAGGGCTCTGGGGGCCTGGACGGCAGGGGTGCTGGGGTCCTGGGCAGAGAGGGGCCTGGGGCCCTGCGGGGGAGGAGCCTGGGTAGGGAGGATGCCGGGGCTCTGGGGGCCTGGACGGCAGGGGTGCTGGGGTCCTGGGGTCCTGGGCAGGGAGGGGCCTGGGTAGGGAGGGTGCCGGGGCTCTGGGGGCCTGGACGGCGGGGGTGCAGGGGGCCTGGGGTCCTGGGCAGAGAGGGGCCTGGGGTCCTGCGGGGGAGGGGCCTGGGTAGAGAGGGTGCCAGGGCTCTGGGGGCCTAGGCAGAGAGGGGCCTGGGGTCCTGCGGGGGAGGGGCCTGGGTAGGGAGGGTGCCAGGGCTCTGGGGGCCTGGACGGCAGGGGTGCTGGGGTCCTGGGCAGAGAGGGGCCTGGGGCCCTGCGGGGGAGGAGCCTGGGTAGGGAGGATGCCGGGGCTCTGGGGGCCTGGACGGCAGGGGTGCTGGGGTCCTGGGGTCCTGGGCAGGGAGGGGCCTGGGTAGGGAGGGTGCCGGGGCTCTGGGGGCCTGGACGGCGGGGGTGCAGGGGGCCTGGGGTCCTGGGCAGAGAGGGGCCTGGGGCCCTGCGGGGGAGGGGCCTGGGTAGAGAGGGTGCCAGGGCTCTGGGGGCCTAGGCAGAGAGGGGCCTGGGGTCCTGCGGGGGAGGGGCCTGGGTAGGGAGGGTGCCGCGGCTCTGGGGGCCTGGATGGCGGGGGTGCTGGGGTCCTGGGGTCCTGGGCAGGGAGGGGCCTGGGGTCCTGGGCAGAGAGGGGCCTGGGGTCCTGCGAGGGAGAGGCCTGGGTAGGGAGGGTGCTGGGGCTCTGGGGGCCTGGACGGGCAGATGCTGGGGTCCTGGGCAGAGAGGGGCCTGGGGGCCTGGGCAGAGAGGGACCTGAGGTCCTGCTGGGGAGGGGCCTGGGTAGGGAAGGTGCTGGGGCTCGGGGGGCCTGGACACTGCGAGTGCTGGGGTCCTGTGGGGGAGGGGCCTGGGTAGGGAGGGTGCTGGGGCTCTGGTGGCCTGGACGGCAGGGGTGCTGGGGTCTGAGGTGGGGAGGGGCCTGAGGTCCTGGGTGGGAAGGGTGCTGGGCTCTGGGGGCCTGGACGGCAGGGGTCCTGGGGTCCTGCAGGGAAGGGCCTGGGTAGGGAGGGTGCCGGGGCTCTGGGGGCCTGGACAGGGAGATGCTGGGTTCCGGGGTGGGGAGGGGCCTGAGGTCCTGGGTGGGGAGGGTGCTGGGCTCTGGGGGCTTGGGCAGGGAGGGTGTAATGGGGACCTGGGCAGGGGTCGCAGGATTGGGCAGGGCAGGTCGGGGGGGTTCAGGAGTGGGTGGAGAAGGGTCCTAAGGTCCTGGGCTAGGTGGCAGGCTTGGGCAGAGAGGCCTAAGTGGGTTCCCAGGCTCTGGGGAGAGGGCATGGGAGAAGAACCTAGGCTAAGGATGGGGGATCCAGGTTGGTGTCCCCCGAAATTGGCTGGTCCTGGGTCACCTGCCCTAGAGCACCCTTGCTGCCTTGCCTGGGTATCTCCTCTCCTGCCCTTTCCCTACCTGCCTTCCCCTCCCCTTGCCAGCAGCAGCTCCTCTGACTGGTGAGGGTGTGACCTATAGCTGCATCAAGGGGAGGGGCTGCTGGTAAGGGAACCTGGCCTTGTTCCTTCCCTGCATGGTAATGGGCTTCCAGTGGAGGGAGGAGCACTGCCAAGCTGCCTTTGTCCAGGGTTCTGGCAGCTCCTCGGCCTTACCCTGGGGCTGCCGACCTCTGGGGCTGTGGGTTCTGCACGTGCCAGTACTCAGCGACCCTGGCCTGTGTGCAGATTATGCAGATGCTCCACTGGAGAAGCCTCTGAAGCTGGTGCTCAAGGTGGGCGGGAGCGAGGTGACCGAGCTCTCGGGCTCAGGCCATGACTCCAGCTACTACGAGGACCGGTCAGATCATGAGCGGGAGAGACACAGAGAGAAGAAGAAGAAAAAGAAGAAGAAGTCAGAGAAGGAGAAGCATCCAGATGACGAGGAGAGGAGAAAGCGGAAGGTGGGGTCATGGCTGGGACTGCTGTGGGGCTGCAGGAGCTGCAGACCACAGGCCAGTGGCTTGCTGTGGGCACCTGGTGCTGGTCTTTAGCTGCTCTGTAGCAGGGTCTCGGGAGGAGTGTCCCTTGGACTGAGGCAGAGGCATGCGTCTCCTGCTTAGGCGGGGCGAGACGCAGTGCAGCTGTCACTCTGCCTGCCTCACAGGAGGAGAAGAAGCGGAAGAGGGAGAAGGAGCACTGTGACACAGAGGGAGAGGCAGATGACTTCGACCCTGGAAAGAAGGTGGAGGTGGAGCCACCCCCAGATCGGCCGGTGCGAGCTTGCCGGACACAGCCAGGCAAGATACGGGTGGCTCTTGTTCAGGGAGCCTCTGGGGAGAGGCTGGTGCTCTCCTGAGCCCATGCTAGCGTGCCCTGGACCCGGGGTTCCCACCCTCATCCAGATCAGTTGGCCACTTACTGCTTGTGGCCTTTAAAAACCCTTTAACCCATAAGCTAAGCGTGAGTTATTCACTTTTAAATACTCACGAAAAGAAAAAGGCAGGTGCCTCTGAGACCTGAGGTGTATGACTTCACCACTAGATCGTTTTATCTGGCCTTCACAGAAATATCTGGCCAACTTTGAGTCTAAAAGTTTGCTTTTATCTGCCTTGTTGCTCCAGATGGAGCAGTGTCAGGTGAGTGACCCAAGTTGCTCTCGCTCTAGACATGGGCAGGTCAGTGGAAGTGGGTGGCCCCTGGGAGACAGTACCTAGGTGGGTCTGACTCCCTTCAGATGGCTGCAGCTGAAGTGAAGGAGGCTGGGCTGTGTGCCAGGGCCGGTGTCTGCCTCGAGTTCCCAGCTCATGGTCTTCCCTTTGACCTGCATCCCCAGATGTCCTTCAGAAGTTGGCATCCTGTGCTTCCCAGACAGCTGGGAAACTGAGGCAGCTGGCTGGGACATTAGGGACATGACACAGAGGCTATTGCTGGGTTTTTCAGACCATTAGGAGCCATGTGGTATGGCTGCCCAGAGGCCAGTTCTGCAGAGCTTGTGACTCCCCTGTGCGGCTGTCTCGGGGTCTTTTTCCTTGGCCTCCTCCTTCATGCCTATGAAGCAGCAGGCCTGAGAGATGTCACTGCCTGTGGTAGGGCCTGCAGCCAGCGCAGCCCCAAGGTGCCGCCGGGGTTAGTGATGGGTGCTATGTGGTGCACCCTGTTCGCTCAAGAGCATCACAGCCAGAGCCGTAGGTACCGCTGTTGTCCTCAGGAGAACTTTGTATGGCATGTCCAGGCCCATGCTTCAGGCCCTTGCCCAGGATGCGCCAGGCCTAGTTGAGTCTGAGCTGGGAACAGCCTGAGTGGCAGGTCTGTGCTACTGAGGTAGGGGTCTGTGGGCACCCCTCCCACTCAGCTAGCCGACAGGAGCCACGGAGCCTGAGTGGTCTGTGTGCACATTCTTGCTGGGACTTGACGTGCTGGGAGATGAGGGGCCCAGCCTCACGTGGCTCCTCTCTGCTTTCTTTCTGATGGGCAGCGGAGACCGAGAGCACGCCCATCCAGCAGCTCCTGGAGCACTTCCTCCGCCAGCTGCAGAGGTGAGCTCTGTCTTCCGTCCATAGCGTCCCCTGCCCTGTCGTGTGCCTTCCCAGGGGGCTCGCAGTCCAGCCAGGGTGGGAAGGTCTGCGAGATGAGTGCAGCCCGGAGGTGGCTGGGGCTTCGGCCAGAGGTACGGCTGGTGCTGGCCGCCTGGAGGTGGGAACTGAGGCAAGAGTGTGTCCTGCTCCAGCAGCTGTCACAGCCTGAAGGCACAGGGTGGGCTCTACCTTTGGGAAGCAAAGTTCAACCTGGTCAGTTGTAGGTTTTCTGATCGCGAGGATCTTTGTGTGGCTTAGAAATCTAGGTTTAAAGTTTGTCCTCTTTAAAGGCATCTTTGCTTTCAGAAAAGACCCTCATGGGTTTTTTGCTTTTCCTGTCACGGATGCAATCGCTCCTGGATATTCGATGATAATAAAACACCCAATGGACTTCGGCACGATGAAGGACAAGATTGTGGCCAACGAGTACAAGTCGGTCACAGAATTCAAGGTAAGTCCGTGCTTTCTGGCACACCTTGTAGCTCCGTGAATGTCTGGCACACTTCTCGCTCACCTCGGTTCAGCGTAGCTGGACGTGTCCGTGGGCAGGGTCCTGGGGGTCCACAGACAGCAGGAAGGAAGTGGGTTGCCTGTGGGCCTTCCCTGCATTGGGTCGGAGGCTGAGCTGTGTGCCGTGGGCGGTCGGAGACCTTAGGTCATCGCGCTGGTCACACAGGGCTTGTCCCACAGGTGTGGGGAGTGTGTCTGGGTGGCCTGGCTCACAGTGGGCATTGGGAGCAGCACGGTCTCCTTGATTCCAGCTCTGTCCTGTGTGTTTGGTTTTATTATTTGGGATGCTTGTTTCTCCTGGACGCTCTGCTCTTGGCTCCTGGTGAGGCAGGAGGCACACAGGCCACACTGGCTCTGCGCTGCATCTGGGGTGGCTCTGGAGAGCTGCAGAGTGGGCTGGCTTGGCGCTCACCACAGCAGTGCAGGAAAGGTGGTTGGAGGGGCTTCCTGGAAGAGACCAGCGAGGCCAGGGCCCAGAGTGAAGCACTGCCCCCCCCAGGTCCTCCCCAGGTCCCAGCCTGGGGTCTGCGAGTGGCTGGCTGAGGGCAGAGGGGCAGCACTCCGCCAGGCGTCCTCCAGAGCTGTTGGCCTGGAGGTGTGTTGGCTGCACTGCCTCACTTCCCTGGGGACACTGGTAGAGCGCTGGTGGGAGACCCAGGCATGTGCTCTGTCAAGGACACAGGTGGCGTGCTGCCAGCTAGCGGATGGCTCCAGTGCCCCTCACTGTGGGAGGCAGGTGCCCAGGGGTCTGTGGTGACAGGCACGCCAGCATCTCTGGGTGAGAGCTGCTCAGCGAGGCTCTTCTCACCTGGGGGACATCTTCCTAATAGTTTTAGGAAACTTGTAGATGGCATTCCAAGTTCCCTGCTTGGAGAGACCTTGGAGGCAGAGGAATCATGGTGCCCACTGTCACCTTGTCCCTTAGTTCTACCCAAAAGAACTTAACATTGCTGTCTTGGTCCATATTCCTGCTAGAGAGAGGTGGGCTGGAGGGGGAAGCAGGGGAACTGCCTGTGTCCCTCTCAGACACGCGCGTCGTGTCCAGGGAGGTCAGAGACAGTGGCCCGTGTCCCTCACAAACACGCCAGGGAGTCAGAAACAGTGCCTACTTTTCACGGGGAATCTTCAAAAAACACAGACCCATGAAAAACTGCGCATGGCTCTGAGTTGAAAATTGCCGTTCAGATCACAGGGTGGAGAGGACTAGACCCCACTCGTTCCCAGCCCTCCCCGGGCTCCTGTTCACGTGGCACCTCCAGCCTGAGGAGCCCTCTGACCTGCTGCTCTCTCCAGGCAGACTTTAAGCTGATGTGTGACAACGCGATGACCTATAACCGGCCTGACACCGTGTACTACAAGTTGGCCAAGAAGATCCTCCATGCCGGCTTTAAGATGATGAGCAAAGTAAGGGGCCTCCGACGGCGGCCCGAGGGCCAGACCACACTGTGGCTTCCGTGTGACAGAAGCACGGCGAGTGACACCCATTCATCCGCCTCGCCCGCCGCCCTGCCTGGCGGCCTCTGCTGGGCTCCCTCTCCTGCGCAGAGTAGCTGTGAGGGCTGGGGGTGGAGGTCCTGCGCTGGGCCGACTGCAGTGCTGCCGTGGGTGTGCCTGGCAGGGCACTGTCCCACAGGACGAGGGGCCTCCCAGGTCTGCCTGCAGTGTCCCCTGCCCGTGGGGGCTGCTTGTTGGCTCTGGTTGTTCCCCCATGGGCTCTGGGCTGCATCCCTTGGTGCTGAGCCCGTGCCCACTGGCACTGCTGTGCTGGGAGCTAGCTGTGGGCCAGGTGAGGCGGTGGCCACCATCCCATCCCATCGTCATGGCCCTGTGGCTGTGAGGGAGAGGTAAAGTCCGCTGCTCTGTCCTTTCTGATTCTAGGAGCGGCTGTTAGCTTTGAAGCGCAGCATGTCGTTTATGCAGGACATGGATTTCTCTCAGCAGGCAGCTCTCTTGGGCAGTGAGGACGCGGCCGTTGAGGAGCCCGTTCCTGAGGCTGTGCCTGTACAAGTAGAAACTGCCAAGAAGTCCAAAAAGCCGAGTAGAGAAGCCATCAGGTGAGGCTCCGGGGCGGGCCCCAGAGAGGAGAGGCTGCAGGTGGCCAGGTGGAGACTGGCAGGAGCTTCTGCAAGGAGGCAGCTGCTCAAAGCCTGCGGGTCCTGCCAGGCACCGGGTGGACTCAGCACGGCCTTCCCTGCTGGCCTGCAGCGTGAGGAGGATGAGGGCCCCTGCATGGGTGGCCTTGGCCTCGTCTCAGAGCGGCCTGTGGACCAGGGTCCTCTGGGCACTTCCGTAGTGTGCTATGGTTGCCAAGCACACACTGTTATTCACCATCCTGCTGTCATAGCAATGCCCACCTCTGGTGGACCCGGGAGGCAGGAGGCCATGTTGAGGCTGGTGCCTTGTGCTGGCCCAGGTGTGGCATGGGGCCCTCTGGCCAGGCTTGCAACACATGCACTGACTGGTCATTGAAGTGCCTTCCGTTCTGTTGGTGTGATATTTCTTGGCCACTCCTGGGGCATCCCCTGGACAAGCACCTGCTGATGGCCTGTGCTGTGCCTGTCCCTGCGTACGGGAGGCTCGGTGCCCCGCTCTGGGTAGCCAGCACTCATGGAGAGTTTTGTCTTGCCACAAGACAGGCTCTCTGTGCTGCCTCTGTGGCTGCATAGATGCTGGACTGGAGGGAAGGGCAGCCTGGTGGTCAGGAAGCAGGTGGGCACTGCAGGCTGCAGCTGACTAGAGGTCTTCCAGGGGGCCCTCCTCTTTGTGCCCAGGCCTGGAGTTTCACAGTGCAATTGGTCTTAGGAGGCTGAGCATGGAGGCTGGCGCGGTGCAATCCCCTGCGGCAGCACCTGCTGAGGCCTCGCGGGAACCCTTGTGAGCTGTTTCCTCACCAGCACATCTGGCCCGTGACCTCGTGGCTCTGCTTTGAGCCACAGATGCAGAACACACCCACGTTGCACAGAGTGGGGACACCCAGCTGGCCAGGGTGCGTGTCTGTGCTGCGTACCTCCTCTAGTGGCCTGGGTCACGAGGTAGAGAGGACGGAGGGCGCGATTCCCAATGCAGACCCATGTGCTCCAGTGTCTTCTGTCGTCTCCCTGCAGGACACCAGCTGCCTTGTGGGTGCCTGGCCTTCTGCTCAGGGCTCAGACCTGCAGAAAGTCTCCGAACGTCCAGATCTCAGGCGGGGCCTCGCGCTGGTGCTGGCTTGTCACCTCAGGCGGGGCCTTGTCAGGTTGTGTCATAGGCCGTGCCTGAGTGTCAGCCCAGTGCTGTGGAGCCCTGCACTGTGGCTCTCGATGACATCCTTCCCGTGATGGGTTTCCAGGGTGCTGTCATGGCAGTGACTGAGAGGGACACCCTCACATAGGACCTGCCCCTGCTGCAAGCAGCTCTTAGCCATTCAGACCCCTGCCCTACACAGGGGGAGGCCCTGCATCTGCTTCAACTTCTGCAGGAGGCAGGCCTCTCAGCCACTTGGCCAGATGTCCTCTGCCCCGGGACCCTGGCTATGCTGCTCTGGGTCCGACCTGCTGACAGCCACACCTAGCTCTGCCCATGCGTGGTGCTCAGCCCCTGGTCTGTGGCTGCCGTGGTGCCTTGGATGAGAATGTGTCCCTCTCTCCTTGTGCTTGAGGGGAGTGTTCCTTTAGCTGGACTGGGAGCAGGTGCTCTGCACACGACACCCCCCCAATTCCCACAGGAGCCTTGTCTTTGGATAGAAGCATGAGAGGTGCCTGGGGCTTAAAGGGGCCCACGCCACAGGCTGCCAGCCTGTGCGTGGGGCATGCTGGGCGGAGAGTGTGACGCCCGGTGTCCCTGCCCTCCAGCTGCATGTTGGAGCCTGAGGGGAATGCCTGCAGCCTGACGGACAGCACAGCGGAGGAGCACGTGCTGGCTCTGGTGGAGCACGCGGCCGATGAAGCGCGGGACAGGATCAGCCGGTTCCTCCCTGGTGGCAAGGTAGTGCCCCGGCCCCTGGCCCAGGCATTCGTGTGTGTCACCAGCATGGCCCTCAGAGTCAGGAGGACACCACCACAGCCCTATAGTGCCTTGCGAGGGGACCGCTCCAGGCCGCAGCACTGCCCTTTATCTTGGGAGAGTCCAGGTCAGAGGGCACACCAGCTCCTTGGTCCTCCTGGCCTTATTTCCTCAGAAAGGCCCCAGTGTGGCCCGTTGGCAGGACCACCAGTAGCCAGGATGTACCCCTCACCACGTAGTGCCCGGCCCGTCTTCTCATTGCTTGGTGTGGGCCCTACCTACTAGCCTCCCCGCCGGCCAGGCCTCTTTGCAGGGAGTGTTTGAATGTCCCCGACAGGGTGCTCCTCACTTGCCCTGGTCTGCCTGTGCAGCGGCAGTAGCTCAGGCGCTGTTTGCTCTACTGCTCCTGCCCCGTTCTGCCTGTGTGTGGCCCAGTGCGTCCGCATGGTTGAGCACGTGCTGCCTGGCTCCCAGTCTTGCCATCGCCTGGTCTGGGAGGACTCTCGAGAGTGCATGCTGATGGCACGCAAGGAAGCTTAAACACACCGGGTGTGGCCCGTGCCTGGGACCCCAGTGACAGAGAAGCTGAGGCAGGAGGATGGCAAGTTCAAGGCCAGCTGGGCAACTTGGAGAAACCCCAGCCACTTGGCAAGACCCTGTCTCAAACAAAAAACAGAAGGGCTGGGGTGTATCTCACATAGATGCCCCGGGGTTCAGTCCCAGTACCAAACAGACAGAAGTAGGAAGCTAAGTGATGGTGTTGGGTGGTGGTCCAGGGACCTCAGGCTGCTCCGTCTGAGCCAGGATTGCTGTGTGGCCAGGCTCAGTTCTGCTGGGCAGGCGGGTCTGCACGCAGGTTGGGCACCAAGTGCTGGGCAAGGCCTCTGGCAGAGCTGGAAACGCATGGGCACAGGGCTCCTGATGGATCTGCATGGACCTGGGTTGGCCTCAACTCGGACATGCTCTCCACCAAAAGCTCTGCATCCGCCCCACACCAGAGGCCGCTTCACTCTCTAACCACATGGCAAAGCCTGGCTCCTGCTGCCCTCCATTGTGGGGTGCTATCCCAGGGCATGCTCAGATACTGCTTCCTTGCAGATGGGCTACCTGAAGAAGCTTGGAGATGGAAGCCTGCTTTACAGCGTGGTGAATGCAGCCGAGCCAGATGCTGATGGTGGGTGTCCCACTCAGGGTCTGATTTTCAGTTGCCTGACCTTTGCCCTTTGCCCCCTGTGCAGGCTCAGTGATGCAAAGCCCATGTCACTGGGCCATATGTCCGTGCTGCTGGTGAAGGGTCAGCATCACAGCTGCCAGGCTTCCTACTCTGCATGCACCTAGGTGCCGCATGTGTGCAGGGAGACCAGTCAGCCTCATGGTGGGGACTTGGGCACCCACCTGCTAAGCTCCAACAGAGTAGCAGGGACGGTCACAGCAGGTGAGAGGGCTGGGCCCCCGCCTGGTGGGTGCTCTGGCCCCAGGAAGCATCCCCAGGCAGGAGGGGAGACTGCCCCAGGCCTGGTTCACTGGGATCCGGACGCACCTGCAGCACGTGGGGAGGGTGGTATGTGGCCACGCTGGCTTGGCTTCCCCACAGCCTGCCCAGGTGCCCACACACCTTGTGGCACTGCCTTGCCCAGCCATGTTAGCAGGTTGACTGGTGTTCTCCAATGTGTATGGGAAGTCACTTCAACCTCTAATGCTTAGCTGGGGTGACCGCAGTGTTCTCTAAGAGAACAGGTGAGGCCATTGGTACCTATGTCAGACAGTGCCAGGATAGGTGGCTGTCGTGAGTGGAGGGATCTACTCCGAGCCTGGCGTGGCGGGAGTGAGGTGGCTAGCAGACGTGCAGCTGGCAGCAAGCTGTGGTGGCTGCCGCTGCTTGGCTGTGGGCAGGGTGGGCGAGGCTTCCTCTGGGCTCTGGCCCTTTGTGAGCGCTGTGGGGAGCCTGGGTGGCCAGGCCAAGACGGGCCTTTTGATGCTGTTGCCCTGGGCATGGTGAGAAGCGGAGCGGAGAAACAGCCGCGAGAGCCCAGGTCAGCCCTCAAGCCCTCCTGCCTGGGCCTGCCGGCTGCCAGTTGCCTGCCCACACCTCCCATCTTCCTGCAGAAGAGGAGACGCACCCTGTGGACCTGAGCTCGCTCTCCAGCAAGCTGCTCCCAGGCTTCACGACGCTGGGCTTCAAAGACGAGAGAAGAAGCAAAGGTGTGCCGGCTGGCCGCGGCCCTGCCACGCCCCGTCCTCCCTGCCACCCTTCGGCCTCTTACGGGCTTGAGGTGCAGTCCTGTTTCAGAGCATGCGTTGAGCACTGGTCTGCACCCCCTGGTTGTAGGGTTTCTTCTGTTTTCTGTCCCTTTCTGGGGTCAGGATGTGTCCCTGTCCTCCTTCCCTTCCTGTGGTCAGTGTGCTATCTGCAGGGCCCATGGGCTCAACTCCAGTCTGCCCTGGGAGAACTCTCCATTCCCATCTCGGCCCTCTCAGCCTCACACGTGTCCCTCAGCTGGTGGCACAGCCTGGGCTGGAGAGCATCGCCTTCTGGGTGCCTTCCCAGCCCCAGTGCCTCGTCCTACCTGCGGCTGAGCATACACCATGCCGAGCAGCACCTCCCTCCTGCACTCCTGCCCTTTACGCCTGTGTGGGGGACACTGTGGCGCCTGCCTCCAGTACACTTGTCAGTTGCAGGGACTTCAGTGTCCAGAGGCATTCTCTTGGCCACATGGCAGGAGGGCACTGGTGTCTGTGGGTGAGGTCCTGGTGGCGTTGAGCTGGCCCAGCAGGGATGGCTACCACCAGGAACAGAGGTGCCTGCGGCTTGGCTCTGATGTCCCACTGTCCCCTTTCTAGTCACGTTCCTGTCCAGTGCCAGCACTGCGCTGTCCATGCAGAACAACTCTGTGTTTGGTGACTTAAAGTCAGATGAGGCAGAGCTGCTGTACTCGGCCTACGGAGACGAGACGGGCGTGCAGTGCGCGCTGAGGTAGGCGTGGCCTGCCCAGGCTGGCCCTTGGAGTGGCCACGGGAGCGGGGCAGCAGTCTCCTCTGGCTCTCAGCAGTGCCCCAGCCTGCCGCAGGTCATCACCAGAGAGGACCTGTCACAACCGTGTGCAGGTGACCTGGGCGGCTACTGAGGAGCTGTGTGCTCAGGGCCTTGCTTCACCACCTCCCCTGTGGCCATCTGGCTTGCTGTGCTTTAAGCCCCACCCTGCAGGCACAGCCTCCTCCAGGCTGGTGGAGGTGGCCAGTCTGTGTGGGACGGTCATGTGTTTACTGTTCCCTGACTTGGTTTGCTCCTGGTGATCTTCACCCTCAAGGCCCCTTGGGTTGATCTGGAGGACTCTGGTGGGCAGCAGTCCTTGAGGGTAGACAGGGCCTTTAGCACACTGTCTCACACGGTCCCCTTTAGCCTGCAGGAGTTTGTGAAGGATGCTGGGAGCTACAGCAAGAGAATGGTAGATGACCTCCTGGACCAGATCACGGGAGGAGACCACTCGAGGGTGCTCTTCCAGCTGAAGCAGGTGGGTTGTGCGTGTGGTGTGGCCCAGGGAAGGAACTCGTCCACCCTGCTGTGTCCTTGGGTGACAGGGTGCTCTGGACCAGGAGTTGTCTCCTGAGGACACTGGCCATGCGGGCCCCCTTTTGGAGCTCCTGTCCTGCCCTGGACAGGGCCCTGAGCTCCTCTTGCAGCAGCCTGTGGGGCTCTTGCAGCCTGGGGTCTGGTGGTCCTCACCTGTCGAGGCGAGGCCCCTGGGTTGGCCTGGAGGCTGGCCTTTGCCTTGTCTCTGAACCGCTGTCCCTCCTGAGGGACGGATCCCAGCTCTGGGGTCCGCTTTGTGTTTTGTTCCCATGTGTTTTCTTCAGGCTCTGGGTCTCAGGCTGTAGCCCTGCAGCGTCCCCAGCTTCCTGCTGCCCCAGGCCAAGGGTGCACAGGCCTTTTAAAAAGGAGGCGGGGCTCCGGGACTGCTGCCCTCTGGCTGCAGGGCTACACCTGCATCAGGCTCCTGCTGGGGGTGTGCCACGCCCGGCCTGTGCCTCGAGGTGACAGTCCCTGCCTCTCTCTCACCTCCTGCTGGTGCCTCTTGCCTTTCCTGGGTCCCGGCATGACTTGGATGCCCTGGTGTCAGCTCAGCTGCTGCTAGTGCTCCCCCCCCCCACCACGTGTTGTGGTCTTGTGTGAGTGTATGGTTGGTTTGGCTCTGACTAGTTTCTGTTGCTATGGCTTCCAGTTGCCATGGGCCTGGGTGTGAGGGCAGCAGCTGGGCAGCAGGGGGCTGGCGCAGACTCCCCAGGAGGCCTTTGCTGGGGGGGAGGGAGCTTCACCAAACTGCTCTTGGGCCTTGTGCAAACCCCTGGTTGCTGCAGGCCACGAGGTTTCCTGAGGTCACGTGGTCTTGCGAATCCAGCTGTTCTCCTTCCCATCTGTCTCCTGCCGCACCGGTAATGCCCACCACACTGCCATGGGGCTGCTCCTGGAAGAGGCCCATGGACCACTGTGCAGGCCTGTGGGTCCAGCCGTGTTGGCTGCATGCAAGGTGTGCACAGTCTGGGCGACCGTCTGCGCCACATGTGGCTGCTGGTCGGGATGTGGGTCGGCCTGGGTCAGCTGCACCCAGAACTCCAACAACAGACGGGGCATAGAGGCCTTCCACTTATGAACCTCATCTCCTGAGGGCTGGGGGTACCCAGGAACAGGTTAGGCAAGCACTCGACCACTGGCCACCTCAGTCCTTGTGGGTCATTTGTGTGGATCTCATGTTAAAAGGTTTTTTTTGTTTTTTGGTTTTTTTGGGGTGGTACTGGGGATTGAACCCAGGGCCTTATGCATGCAAAGCAAGCACTGTACCAACTGAGCTACATATACCCAGCCCCAATAAAAGTGTCTCCAATTTTTATTGGAGAGTACCGTGGCTGCGAGAAGTCCTGCAGTAGATGGTGTGGCATCTGTACCTGTCAACCACAATTGGTGGCTTCTGTCATCTTCCTGGGGAGTGCTGGCTTTCCTCTTGGCAGAAGGCCAGCTCTTGTGGCTGGCTGGGAGCTTAGTCTGGGTGTGGAGTGGCACTGCTGGTCTACTCTGGCGGCCTGGGTGACATTGGGGTGCACCTGTGCCCTGGGCACAGAGGGCATCTGGGTGCTGGAGCTTCACCTGCCATGCAGGTCCCTCGGACTCCACCAGCCCTGCGCCCTGCCCGGCCACAGTCCTCCAGCTGAGGGTCCCTCTGGCAGGAGGCCAGCCCCTCTGCAGGTGGTGCTGCTACAGGTGGGTGCCACAGCAGGAGGGACAGGACTCCTGGGGTGGCTCTGGACTTCAGAGCAGTGGCTCTTCTGGGTGATTGGTGTGAGAACAGAGTGATGGGATGCCTGGCAGGCACTGCAGGGTGTGGGGAAGGCCTGGGACAGTCGCTAGTGAGGGGCAGGTGGGAAGAACAGGGTCAGCTCAGTGAGGGGCCAGTGGGAGGGAGAGGGTCGGCTCGGTGAGGGGCCAGTGGGAGGGACAGGGCCGGCTCGGTGAGAGGCTGGTGGGAGGGACAGGGCCGGCTCAGAGATGTCCTGGAAACAGACGTGGGGACAGACTCTGAATGACTGTTTTGGGGAACGTGTGCAAAGCTAGGATGCTTTCAAGGGAACACTCCTGTCGGAGTACAGGGCTGCAGGTGGTGGGAGACGCGTGGCCCATGGCCCTGCCTGCCCTGTGCACACACCCCCCTCGGCACCCAGCATCTGGCCTGCTTGTGCTGCTGTCCCTGGCTTATTTTAAACATCCTTGGCTGCAGGCACAGCCTTGGGACCCTCTGCCCCTGCGTCCCCCACCTTTCAGGCACCCCCCACCCTGCACTGCTACAGAGTTCGGCTGGCAGAGGCGTGTGGGCCTGTGGTGGCTGCCTTTGCTGCCAGCCGAGGAGCCCTGTGGGACCTGGCCTCCCCTGGGATGTCGTGGAGTGGGCTGGGAGCTCCCAGGGCTGTGCAGCTCTTGCTTGTGGTGATGTAAAGAGGTTGCCCTGCATGAGAATGGCCTTGGAAGACCGGGTATCCACCTGTGTTCCTTTGCAGAGAAGAAGCGCGCCCCCGAGGCCTGCAGATGAAGTAAAGGTGGGTTTCTTGTGCACGTGGAGCTGGACGAGGTTTGCATGGCAGCACTGGGTCTGGCCCTGGGGGCTGCAGGACAGCGCCTGCTGCGTCTCTGGGAACAGGTTCTTTCTGAGGGAGTGTGAGTTGTGGGCTTCTCTCCTTCCCGGCCTGTGGTGCTGTCCTCAGGGTGGGCAGGAGCCATGGCACCTGAGTGGCCTGTCCTGTGGAATGGGGCCATGGGCCCTTGCTGCAGAGCCTGCCACTGGCTGGGAGGACAGCTCCTGCAGACTTGATCTCGGGCTATCTGCTGTGGGTTAGGCCTGGGGTCCCCTGGAGCTTGAAGAGGCCATAGGCCTGGGTGTGAGGGCAGCAGCTGGGCAGCAGGGGCTGACAGCACCCTAGGCTGGCGCAGACTCCCCAGGAGGCCCTTGCTGGGGGAGAAGGGAGCTTGGCTGTGGGATGGCCATGGGACCTTGGATGTGGTCCCACGTCCCAGCATGCCTGAGTCCTTGGAAGGTGACAAGTCACTGGCTTTGAGTGACAGCAGGCACTGGGCAGTCTGAGAGTTTGTCCCTGGACATGGACTTGTGTGTCCACCTATGTGCTGCAGCCCAGTGTCGCCCGACGGCAGCTTCAGAGCCAGGGCTGTCCCTTGGCGCCCTGGGAAGGGTGTGACTGTGCTGGGTACCTCAGGCTGCTCCTCTCCACAGGCTGGGGACCCGTTGGGGGACGGCGGCTCTGTCCTGGACTTCATGTCAGTGAAGTCATATTCCGAGGCTTCTCTGGACATGTCCATGCTCAGCTCTCTGGGTGAGTCATGCTGGGCACATCCCTTTGGCCTCTTGCGTGCCTGCCCATGTGGCATGATGGGACACAAGTGCTTGGCCCCAAATTCTGGGGCCTCCCGAGGAGGGGGCCCAGCCAGCCAGCAGCACAGCCCAGGCTGACTGATGGGCCTGGGATGTGGTCAGTGCAGAGGATGGGCCCCCACCGTGGAGTCTGTTGCAGCTCCAGGGGTCGAGTCAGCGGAGCGGACCAGAGGACCCTGCTGGTGTCCGCGGCAGCGCTGCTTGGCCGGAGCCCCACCCGTGGTGCTAGTGCAGGTCACGTGGGGAAGGAGGGGCTTTCCTCCAGAGCCCTGGACAGATCGTCTGCTCACAGGAGGGTGGCTTCCGTGTCGCTGGACCCAGTGGCTTGGCCTGGCTGGTGGCTGTTGAACGTGGGCTCTGCTATCCTGGGCACCACTTCAGATGCCACCTCTCCCCCTGCAGCAGGAGCTGTGGGTGCGCTGAGGCCATCCTGCCTCCTGGGACACTGTCCCTTCCCTCTCTCCTGCTGGAGCGTCCTGCTTTCCCTCAGAGTCCCCCGGGCATACGTGGCAGGGTCCGGGCGTTTACTCCACTGGGTGCCAGGGCACACAGCTCGGATGGGTGGCCTTTGTTCTGTGGCCATAGGTGGTTTGGAGGCCTTGGAGCCTTTCCAGGCATAGGGAGGCCCCAGCCTTGCTTGTGTAGGGCAGTGGAGGCCCCTGACTGGCCACACCCTTCCGAGGGTTTGACTGGCCCGGCCATGGGATGCAGGCCATCACACATGTGCGTGGGGTGCTGGTGTGCCCAGCAACGGCCCTGGGGACTTTTTCCCTGGCTGGGTGGTGTCCTCTCCAGCCCCCGTGTGGCCGCTGGCTTTCTGTGGCTCACGTGGGAGCCCAACCCAGATGTCCTTGTTGTGGCCCAGGCTCTTCACAGGGTTTGAGCACCCAGTAGGCTGGCCAACAGGGCTTGGCCTGAGGGGTCCTGGAGCTTCTGTCCATCCCCGTCCTGCAGCTAGGCGCCCTCCACTGTGAGCTCCCCACCCCCCATAGCTGACCAGACCCTCTCCTGTGGGCCGGCTGTGGGCCCAGCTGAGCCCGGGGCTTGCCACTCTCCCCCACAGGGAAGGTGAAGAAGGAGCTGGACCCCGATGATGGCCACTTGCACCTGGATGAGACCACGAAGCTGCTGCAGGACCTGCATGAGGCGCAGGCCGAGCGAGGGGGCTCCCGGCCGTCCTCCAACCTCAGCTCCCTGTCCAATGCCTCCGAGAGGGAGCCGCACCCCCCGGGTAGGTGGCCAGGCCACAGGCTGGGGCCCAGGCTGCCTCTGCCTCTGTGCCCAAGGGCCTCAGTGGGTGCAGCTGAGCGGGTGCCACGGTGCTATGGGGGCCCCTGGCTGTGCGCCCTAGTCCAGCTGTCCCTGTGGGTTCCTCTGCTGTCAGGCGCTACGCTCTTCTGGTGGACCCGGGGGCATTTCTGCTGGGCAGAGTGCAGCGCCATCTGGGCGGAGCACCCCTGCAGTGGCACGTGGGGTTGGCTCAGGCACATCCTGCTGTCCCCTGTGACTCACTCCTCCTGGGATGGGGGCAGAGCCCAGGCCCACCGTGCTGAGCCAGCATCCCCCGTGGATGGCCGCCCACCCAGCACTGCTCTCCTGGCTGCCAGGGAGTGCCGGGGCATTCTGGGAGCAGGATGCACGCCGGCTTGCCAGGGCCGTTGGAGAAAGTCCTCCTTGTGATCAGGCTGCGGCTGGGCTGCGCCCGGGAGCCAGTGGGCAGCGTGGGTTTCCGTGTCATGTGGACACAGTGCTCCCTCACACTTGCAGGGAGCCCTTCTCACCTCAGCGTTGGGGAGCAGCCGGACGTGACCCACGACCCTTACGAGTTTCTGCAGTCCCCAGAGCCCACCGCGTCCGTGAAGAACTAGCTCTCGGTGGTCCCAGGCCCTTTGCTCCAGTTTTGCCTGTGTCTGTGGTTTCTGCCATGAGACAGAGACTTTGACCTTGTCCCCTAGTGTGCAGGCAGTGGCCTGGGGTGGGGATGCTCGTCTGGGATGTCACGTCAGCGGCACAGAGGCCCAGCAGCACTGGCACAGCCCCGAGTCCCGAGCGCCACAGGAGCTGAGGTGTGGGGTAGAGCGCTGAGTTGAGGGGCCTGCCCCGCCGTGTGTCAGATGCCAGTTTGTGCCCACCAAGGCCCATCCCCTGTGCCCCTGAGGGCTACTCAGGGCTGGCTGGGCCAGGCAGCGGGACCTCCCATGTGATCGCCGGACCTGAGCCTCGCAGTCCCTGGAAGAGGGCGAGCTGTCCTCTGGGCAGGAAGGTCAGCCGGGAGACGTCTGGAGTTGAGCTTCTGCTGAGCCTGTCGCGTCTGCAGAGTACTGTACACAGCCTAATAAAGGACTTCTGGGATGCCGGGCGAGACGGTTTCTGCCCTGCTAGGCTGTGGGCGCTTCTGCTGGCCTACCCCCTTGGGGACTTCCGTCGGCTCCAGGGACTGGGCACAGAAGACGCCAGGCCCTGGGGAGTAGGGCCACGGCTGGAGAGGCCTGTGGGCAGCACACAGAGTTCAGAACATGCACGGCCCCCTGAAAGCAGGGCCTGTGCCTCGGGACTGAGGGTGGGAGGGGCCAGCATGTCCTCCCTGTGGGCAGACCCCAGCCCACGGCCACGCAGTGCAGCACAGCCTGCGGTCCTGGCCTCAGTAGTGCCACTTTCCCCCAGCTGTCCCTGTCCTGTGCCCCCAGCCCATCCCTGGGTTGGCATAGCAAAGGCAGGATGGCATCCACAGGCTCCGTGGGAGTCCTGCTCGCTCCCCTCAGCCCTCGGGCCAGACCTTGTACTGTACAGCAGTGTCCTGTGGGGTGCACGATGTGACCTCACAGGGCGGGGGCGGGGTCCCTCCCTGGGCATCCCTGCTGTGCAGCCCGGAGTCCTCCAGCTTGGCAGACGTGGCCCTGGTGGGTGCCCCAGCTGGCATCTGGAGGCCCCTGGGCCGAGCTGGTGCTCTAGCTCCTCGCGCCCCGACCTGAGCCACAATGGAGTGGGGCGCGTGGCCCCCAGACAGCCCTGCACCCCGTCCACTCTCAACCCTTCTGCACGCAGCCCTCACCCTTTCTGCAGCAGAAACCCAGCGTAAACCTGCTGCTGACCATGTCAAAGGCCGTATCTGTGGCACTAGATGTGCTCACAGCCTGTGTGGCCCCCTCCTCCCTTGGGCCCATCTGTGTCCAGGAATGGTGAGCTGTCGGGGGTGTCAGGGATGCCCTGCCATGGCCTTGCCTGCACCCCGGGCACTGCCCAGCTCCAACTGGCTGGTGGGACCCTGCTGCAGTCAGAGGGCAGCCTGGGCAGCCCAGATGGCAGAATGGGGTTCCTGCCTGCCTCTGCCTCCTGCTTACATGGGCCCATGGCCAGCTCCTGGGCCCCAGAGGAGCTGCTGTGGAGGGTGCTACATGGCTGCTGGTGCTGCCCAGCCCCTTGCTGTGGCCCTGGGCCTTCCATGGCTACTGTTGAGGTGGCCACTGCTCATCAGGGTTAGGACAAGGAGCAGGACTTGCAGCGGCCACCACACCCGTGTATCTCTGAAAGAAACTGCGGACCAGGCGGGTAGGCCTGGAGGTGCTGCCCCCTCTCCCCACATAGCCTGGGTGTGGCCACCAGTCTTGCTCTTGGTTCTCCATGGGGGCTCTGCAGTGACCACTGGCTGCCAGTCACAAGAGCCCACAGCTGTACTCCTGGCCAAGGCCACACTGCTGGTCCATGGGGCAGGGCCTGCTGGGCAGGACCAGCCCTCACCCCTGCCTCAGTGCAGCGCCTCTGGACCACCAGCCACTCTGGGATCTGTGGTCCCCAAGGGACCCTGAGGATTTGTTGCAGATGGGTAAACTGAGGCAGTGCCCCATCTCCTAGTGTGTGGCTGAGCCTATCTGTGGTTGGCTGTTGCATCCCTCTGGGCGCCAACGCCCCCATCCATGGAGGGGAGGCAGCCCCCTCTCCTGGCTGTGCATTTACTGAAGGCCTCCATACCAGAGCCCGGGAGCCTGGAAAAGGCAGAGTTGCCCTTGGCTACGGGGCAGGGTGTGCCATTGTGTGTGTGGAGTGCCTGCAGCAGGTATGCAGGTGGGTATGCACGTGTGGAAGTGTGTGTCACAGGGAGTGTGGGGCACTGTGTGCAGGTACACGTGGGTGCATGTGGGCATGTGTGGGTGTGTGCAGGTACCTGTGGGCATAAGTGTATCTGTCAGGTTTGTGGATTGTGCTGTTGGGAGCATGTGGGTATATGCAGAGTGTGTGAAGTGTGCAGCTGTGCGGGTGTGTGTGGGTGCATGTGGGTGTGCCAGGTGTAGGAGTGCATGTGTGAGCAGGTGTGTGGGTATGTGCAAGTGTGTCAGGTCTACCTCATCGTACTCGAACAGGGAGAGCAGTCTGTTGTCGGTGACACTGGGTGACCTGGTGGCCACAGCTGGAAGTGCTTGCTTTCATTATGGGTGAAGGAATAGGTTGGCCCTGTGGCGCGTCCACCTTGCAGCCAGGCTGTGAACACAGCGAAGAAGACACCCTCCGAGCCATTCTTGGCTGCAAAGACCTGCTGTTGCCCCCTGGTCCAGCAGCACCTGTGGGAGCTGGGAGCTATCCATGTTCCTGGGCCGTCCAGAGCAGAGGCCCCAGTTCTGGGGAGCCTGGGATCCCTGACCACCCACTTCTTACCACGCCTGCCTCCCTTCTGTCCTCCTTCCAAGCACACCTCCACCTGTCTGCCAGGGACTTTGAGTTGCTGGTCTTGGTCACCGGCCTCCCGTATACCCTGACTTGGTTGGCTGCCTGTCGGATGGTGGACTCTGCCCAGTGTGGGCTCTGGGCAACAATCAGAGCCTTGGACTGGCAAGGTGGGCCTGGCTGCAGATGGCTTCCTTGGATGGCACCTGAGGGGTCACTGGGAAGGGAATGAAGGGAAGTCATCAGCCCTCCTGTCCAGCTCCAAAGGGACACAGCAACTGGTCCACACAGGGACCTTCAGATAGTTGTTGGACCCACAAATAGGAACTGAGAATTTCCTGAGTTTAAGGCCCGAGTCTGAGAGAAGGGCTCAAGGGAGGAGGAGAGGACACTGTGTCTGGCCCTTGGGAGAACACAGGCCTTCTCCAGCAAACCAGGCAGTGTCCACATGCTTAATCGGCCTCAGCCATCCAGACGCATGGCCACCACAGAGGGGCAGCCTGCCAGGCGGTCAAGGTGGCACATCTGCCTGGAATACTCTGCAGGCAGCGTGGGTATCTCAGCTTCTGGAGCAAACAGCCAACAAGATCAAACCTCGGCCAGCATGAGCTGTTGACCCTGGAGTCAGAGGCCCGCAAGCTGGTGGCTTGTCATTAGGGAGTGGGACAAGAGTTTCCCAGTCAGTGTGAGTGGCAGGCAAGCCCTGCCTCACGTCCCCTGTGAGGAGCCCCAACAGGACTGAGCCGGGTCTGCAGCCTGTAGCTTCCGCTGTTGCTGGGATGAGGCTTTGTGAGGCACCTGGGTTCTGTGGCTGCCACGAGGACCAGGGAGGCCCTCCACTTCTCAGTTCAAGGCGTGCCTTTGGTGCTCAGCCTGGTGTGACAGAGGCGGCGGTTGGAGGGGACTCTGCTGCAGTTGGGCTTCTCAGCCCCGGGCCTGGCAGCCACCCTCTGAATTCAGCTGTGTTCTGCAGGCAGCGTGGGCCGATCGCCGGTGGTGGTTGCCCCGGAGCTGGCGGGCTTTCTGTCTGGTGAGGCTCAGGAAAGGGGTCTCTGGGACAGGACGTGGCCTGCAAGCTTCCTGAGGGCGAGTGGGCACAGGGCTGCTGGGAGAAAGGAGGACTCACAGGTGGGGACGGGCCACTCAGGAGGGCAGGCAGTGGGTGGAAGCCAGGGGCCGTGCAGAGGGGACCAGGAGCACCAGGGCGGCTCACAGGGGTGACAGAATGGGAAGCAGGCGTGGCCCTGCTACACTGTTGTGATGGCAGTCTGGGACCATGGGCACCTGACACCAGCCCTGGAGCAGAATCCCGCCTCCAGGGAAGACCAGGAGGCCTGAACCACAGTGTCCATAGAGGGGCCCCACGCCCCAGCCCCAGCAGTGCTGGCTCCTGCCCCCAAGGTCGAGGTCCCCAGTGTCAGGAGGCGCTGCTGGGCGCCCCTCCTGGAGCCCCTCCAAGCCTGGTGGAATGAAGGAATGAGGGCCCAGCTCCCGCCAAAGGGTCTGCCTGGGAGGGGCTGTGGAGAGGAGGCAGAGGGCAGAGGAGGCTGGGACGGTGTGGCTTCGGCCACGTCAGGAAGCAGAGGAGGCGCCTGGAGCTGGGACAGATGTGCTTCTGTGTGCCGTGTATGTGATTGTGCTGTGTGTTGTGTTGCAGGTGGTGTGTGCTGTGTGTGCTGTGTTGCAGGTGGTGTGTGCTGTATGTTATTGTGTGTCGTGTTGCAGGTGCTGTGTGTCATTATGTGTCGTGTTGCAGGTGGTGTATACTGTGTGTCATGTTGCAGATGACGTGTTCTGTGTGTTATTGTGTGTCGTGTTGTAGGGGGTGTGTGCTGTGTGTTATTGTGTGTCGTGTTGCAGGGGGTGTATGCTGTGTGTTATTATGTGTCGTGTTGCAGGTGGTGTGTGTTGTGTGTTATGTTGCAGATGATGTGTTCTGTGTGTTATTGTGTGTCGTGTTGCAGGTGGTGTGGTTGTGGGTCGTGTTGCGAGGTGTGTGCTGTGTGTTATTATGTGTCGTGTTGCAGGTGGTGTGTGTTGTGTGTCATGTTGCAGACGATGTGTACTGTGTGTTATTGTGTGTCGTGTTGTAGTGGGTGTGTGCTGTGTGTTATTGTGTGTCGTGTTGCAGGGGGTGTGGTTGTGGGTCATGTTGCGGGGTGTGTGCTGTGTGTTATTATGTGTCGTGTTGCAGGTGGTGTGTGTTGTGTGTCATGTTGCAGACGATGTGTACTGTGTGTTATTGTGTGTCGTGTTGTAGGGGGTGTGTGCTGTGTGTTATTGTGTGTCGTGTTGCAGGGGGTGTGGTTGTGGGTCGTGTTGCGAGGTGTGTGCTGTGTGTTATTATGTGTCGTGTTGCAGGTGGTGTGTGTTGTGTGTCATGTTGCAGACGATGTGTACTGTGTGTTATTGTGTGTCATGTTGTAGGGGGTGTGTGCTGTGTGTTATTGTGTGTCGTGTTGCAGGTGGTGTGGTTGTGGGTCATGTTGCGGGGTGTGTGCTGTGTGTTATTATGTGTCGTGTTGCAGGTGGTGTGTGTTGTGTGTCATGTTGCAGATGATGTGTTCTGTGTGTTATTGTGTCGTGTTGCAGGGGGTGTGTGCTGTGTGTTTTTGTGGGTCGTGTTGCAGGGGGTGTGTGCTGTGTGTTTTTGTGGGTCGTGTTGCAGGGGGTGTGTGCTGTGTGTTATTGTGTGTCGTGTTGCAGGGGGTGTGCGCTGTGTGTTATTGTGTGTCATGTTGCGGGGGGTGTGTGCTGTGTGTTTTTGTGGGTCGTGTTGCAGGGGGTGGGTGCTGTGTGTTTTTGTGGGTCGTGTTGCAGGGGGTGTGTGCTGTGTGTTATTGTGTGTTGTGTTGCAGGGGGTGTGCGCTGTGTGTTATTGTGTGTCATGTTGCGGGGGGTGTGTGCTGTGTGTTTTTGTGGGTCGTGTTGCAGGGGGTGGGTGCTGTGTGTTTTGTGGGTCGTGTTGCAGGGGGTGTGTGCTGTGTGTTTTTGTGTGTTGTGTTGCAGGGGGTGTGTGCTGTGTGTTATTGTGTGGCCTGTTGCAGGGGGTGTGTGCTGTGTGTGTTAGAGTGTCAGTGTGTGCCTGTTCTGCCCAGCAGCATCAGCATGGAGCCCTGGGGCTGGTGGACCAGCTGCTGCCCCTGAGGCCTCCTCTGCTCCCCTGCTGCCTGCAGCCCTGTCAGCCTCCTGCATTCCAAGTGCTGGGCCAGCAGGGCACCTGCTCTCACCCCTGGGACAGCAAGGCCTGCTGGTTCTCCTCCCCACCTTCTGGTGAGGGTCACCTGGGACCTGGAGTGGCAGGACCCATTTTGGGCTTAAGGAGGTCGATGCCTGGCATCTGGGCCCAGAGGTAGTCCTTGGCCTGGATGGCTGGTCCGTGGAGGTAGAAGGACATGCTGGGCACTGCCCTGGTCACCCTGTAGAGTGATCCCTCAATGCCCACATGTGCTCATGGGAACTGTCCCCAGCCTCGTGCCCAGGCACCTGGGGTGACTGCCAGCTGGCCCTGACTGGCCTGCACTCTCCACTGGGTCCTGCTTCCTTTGAGCTGGTTCTGTCTGGGGGGCATGCATCCTCTCTAGAGGGGGAAGAGGAAGGCTCTTCTTGCTGGCCAGCCTGGGGCTGGTCCTGGCTTTTCTAAACTTTCTGACCTCCTAAGAAATATGAATTTGAAGTAGAAAACCACATTCCCCCGTAAACATTCCAAACTAGCAGAAGGGCATCAAACCTTGTGAGCAGGGACGTGGGGACTGGCTCTGGGCCCAGCACCTCTCTGCTGCTGTGGGCAGCACCCTGTGGCCCTGCACCCTTGTTCTGGAGAACCCTCCCCTACTCTGGGCTCAGAGGCCCTGCCCTTCACTGGCTCTACCACCCGGCCAGGCTGTGTGGGCGGGGACCACGCTCAGGTCCTGAAACTGCTCTGGGTGGTGAGTCCTTTCCCAGTGCTGGGGTGGATCCAGGGCTCACACCCAGCCCTGAGTGGTCACCAGGCAGGTCGCACGCCAGCAGACCCCAGTGCGCTGGGTGGTGGTCCTCCACACCCGCCAACTTTCCCTCTCGCCTACCTCTTCCTGTCGTGTGGGTGGGGCTGGGTCTCCAGCCACAGGGCTGCTTCTGGGCTCCCACAGCCTGGTCTTGCCTCCTGCCTGCCTCTGTCTCCCATGAAGCTGGCCCTGTGGCCCTGTCCAGTGGTCACACTCAGAATGTAGTGCAGAGTGTCACCTCCAGGTGACACTCAGCATCAGCCACACTCTGCAGACTTGGCTTCCCCAAGGGCCACAAAGGGCTTTGCCCAGCTGTGTGTGGCCAGGTTCCCAGGCGACTCGAGGCCACCTTGCAGCTATGGACCATCTTGCTGTCCCTTCTCCCACTCGGGCACCTTCCTCCTGATGGCTGCCAGGGCTGCTCCAGAGTGGTGTCTCGGAGCTCTGTGGGTGCCAGGTTGCTGTCCCTGAGGAGGGGGACCTAGAGTCTGGCAGAGCTCCCAAGTGGACGTCTGAGGCAGCACCACCTTGTTTGCTCCTGACTGCCCCTCCCTGCTCACCCAGGAGGCAGGGTTCTCCTGGCCTCTGATGGACCTGTCTGTCCATACAGGAGCCCCAGGGTTCATGGCTGAGCAGCGTTGACTAGGGCTTCCCCAGAGCTTGCCATCGTGTCTGGTGACCAGGGTCCGGCCAGTGGGGCAGCTCATAGAGCACCCTGGGCTATGCCCAGAGCATGCTGGCTGTGACCTGGGGCAGCTTCCCTGTGGGCTGGACCCCTCCCCACCAGCAGGCCCCAGAGTCTGCTGCAGTCACCCTGGGCCATGCGGGGTGTCTACTTGCAGTCCTGGTCCGAGTGGTCTCCCTGAGAATGGCGGGAGGTGCTGCAGCTCACCTGCCCTTGCTAGGACCCTAACTCCCCGGTGCCCCTCTCTGTCTTGCAGATGGGCATCTGTTGTAAGAGCCAGAGGCAGGTCGTCCCTGAAAACCTGGGCAGCTCTGTGAAGACCCCACCGCACCACCTGTCCAGGGTGAACGGCTGGTCGCCCCCTCTGCACTCCTTCCAGGTGGTATGCTGGGCCATCTTCCTGGTCATGTGTGTCACCAGCTTTGGAATCTTCATCCCCTTCCTGCCCCTGGACTGGAAGCTCGCTGCCTACTCTGTATCCTTGCTCCTGGTGGGGCTCCCCAGGCCGCCTGCCGTCAGGGGGATGAGCAGGCCCCATCCCCCAGCAGGCCCGCCCGTGGCTCTACCCCTGCCCAGGCCAGGCCAGCTGCCCTACTGCTGTGCCATCATGGGCAGGGGCTCCCTGTGCAGCCCACGCTCAGGCCTGGCAGGTGACCACTGGCCTGCGGTGGCAGGGGACACTGAGTGGTGAGCACAGGAGAGGGTGGGGCCTGCCTCAGCCAGCTCCCCCAGGACACTGAGGGGCCCACTCTGGTCGTCCCCCAAGGATAGCAAGGCCAGCAGGAAGGGACTTCAGGACCCCGAGGCTCCACCATGCACCTCAGGCAGGCGTCTCTACGGTCCTGCCGAGTGCCCTGCCTCACAGCTAGCTCTGGTGTGTGGAGTCAGACACCTGTGGCTAAGTCACAGATGGCCTGTTAGCTGTGCCCAGGTGGAGAGTGTCCATCTCTGGGCTGACCTCCCCACTGTGTCGGAATGGGAATGGTCTGTCAGGCCGCTGACCATGGCATTTGGCAGGAAGCCCCAGGCGCCGCCCCCTCACTGAGACCTTAGGACAAGTGGACAGGGGCGGAATGGGCCTGCTTGGGGGACACACCTGATGGCCGGGTGCTAGAGCCCTCACTGAGCCACCATCGACTCATGCGGCCCTCTGCTTTGGCTGCCCACGCAGGTCTGGCAAGGGAGAGACGCAGGGTGTGGGATGTTGGCAGGGAGGAGGCGTAGCAGGACCTGGGCATGCAGCCGTGCCAGGACCCAGCTCTCCTGCACCGGGTCTGCTCTGCCTCTGGGTGTCCTTTCCAGAAGCTCCCACTGTGGGGGCCCTGCTTCCAAGACAGAGCGTGTGCAGTGGGCCTCTTTCCAGCACCGAGGCCGCCCCGGGTCTGCGCCTGGCTCCTCCCTGTGTGGGGGCAGTGTCGCCCAGGGCTGCTGCCATCCAGCTGGACGGGGCTCTCTTTCCACAGCGAGTGGCTCGTCCTGCGGAAGCCCACACAGCGCCTCTGGTGCACCTGCTCCACGTCGCTGGGGGTTCTGAGAATTCACTCTTGGGGACTGTGGCTGCTGAGTGGTGCTCGGTGGCCTGGGGTGCTCCCTGGCGGTTTCTGTCATAGATGGTGTGCTCTTCAGACTTTCTGCTCCACCTCTGTCCGCGGTGGCACACTGGATTCTTCAGGAAATTCCAGCAGCTCATTCAGTTGTCAGGTGAACAGGCTCAGAGCCTGGGCCCATGGCGGCCCCTGCTCGTGTGGTGATGAGCCGCTCCTTCCTGTCTTCGTCCGCTGTCCTAGGGCTTGTCACCTCTGTGGCTCTTGTGGAGAACCAGCGTGGGGACGTTCCTTTCTGTCCCGTGCCTGCCCTTTCTTCAGCGGGCCACGGGGTTGCTGTGCCCTTCCTTCCACATCTTAAGGTGGGACCTCGGGCCACCCAGGTGGACGTGTCCTGTTAAAGCTGCGGCTTCCCCATAAGCACACAGAGCTGGCACACACAGTGCACACGCGCTCACACAGGCAGTGCACACAAGCGTGGGCAGGCAAGTGCCTTTGGCTCTCCTTCGCGCCCCTTCGAGTTCAGATGCTGCCCGCCCCAGACCTGGCGCTCTGCCTTGGGTCTGGGACGCCCTCTGCAGCCACGGTTTCCCTGAGCACCAGGCCCCGCCACCTGCACTTCTGGAGTGGGCGGGTGAGGGGGCTGTCAGTCCTACCAGGGTCCAAGGCTGCATTCCAGCCAGAGGTGCTAGGAAGGTCACAGTGCACGTCCCTCTGGTCCTTCTTGTGATTTCAACTTCTATTTGAAATAGAGGCTGCCCAGAGCCAGCCTGGGTGGCCCTGACTGGTCAGAGTGGGCAGCTGCACATCCCCTCTCCCAGAACCCCAGAGAGGTGGGCAGCAGCACCCACTTCCCAGGGGAGCCCTTTATGGAGGCCTGGGTCCTGCCAAGTCACCAGCACAGGGCCCCAGGAAGCTGCACCCTGACCACGCCTGGACATGCGTGTGGGGCTCAGGCATCATTGAGGAAGGGTCTGAAAGTGAGGCACCGTAGCCTTGGGCCGACTGATCCCAGTTCTCGGTGGTGGCCCTCCCCACCACCCTGTGCCCTCCGCGGAACCTGGTGCCCTCCTGCCTCCTGTGGCATCCCCCAGACTCTGATCTTGGCCTGGAGAATGTCCTCTGTGGCCTGACGCCCCAGTCCTCTGCCCCAGTCCCCAGACCCTGAAAGCCTGTCTTGGGCAGCCTCCCCAACCTAGAGCCTCCCACACCCAGAGTTCCACGGACCCCAAGACCCCACCGTGGATCTCCATGTCCCTCAGGGTGGCCTCCTGGGTCTCCTGTGCGTGCTGAGCTTGGGGATGCTTCCCATGCCATGGTCGCCACCCCGGCTCACCTTCCTGCTTCTGCACAGGACGCCCCAGGTATGAGCACCCCACAGAACCGTGTCTCACTGCGATGAGAAGCAGCCAGTGGCCCTGTGACCCTCCAAGCCCATCCCAGATCTCTGCAAGCCCCCCATGACCTTTGCCGGGCTTTTAGCCCAGAATCTGGCCAGGGCTCGGGACTGAGGATGATCACAGAGCCTCTTGGTCTTTGGAGTCCAGTACACTTGCCTTCTGCTGGCCACTGCTGGCCTTGCCCTGACCCTGGGTCTTTGGGTATCCAGGCTGGCTGCACAACCTGTGGCCTGCCTGGTGGAGGCCAAGCGGCTTCTGCAGAAGGCAGCAGGGTAGTGGTGAGCCATGCACACAGGGCCAGCACTTTCAGTGGGGACACCACTTCTCTTAGGGAGAGTGGACAGAATCAGCCCTAGGACGGTAGGTGTGCCGCTCTGTTCCCACAGCCCCCTCTGGTTGCAGTCCTGGGGGCTGCCCACCTCGGCCAGCTCATACCCTGCCAAGAGGGCCTCCAATCCTCACAGCTGTGCTGCCTCTTGGGCCTCTGCCTCCAGTGTTACCAGCTCCATGCACACGAGAGCCATGGCTCTGCCAGGCACACCAGCAGCAGACGTGTCCCTCCGTTCTGGCTACAGATGGCTGACGGGAGGGTGAAGGAGGGCTGAGCTCTCTCCCATCCCAAGGCCCTGGCCTCTCCCTGTGTCCACTGGCCTCTCCCTGTGTCCTCAGGTCACCTGGCCACCTGTGGGTCTGTCTCTGGCCTGTCCCCCTTCTTATAAGACCTGCAGGGCTTCTCTAAAACCCTTGTTTTGACCATATTGAGACCCTGTTTCTGTGCAAGGCCCCGTTCACGAGCTGGGAATCAGGGCTCAGCATACGTGGGATGTGGCTCGACCCTCAACCTGTGGTTCCTCTGTGCACCTTGGTGGCCCACTGTCCCGCTGTGGCCCTGGGGCTTGAGCTCTCTGGAGGGGCCTCTGCAGCCCACCTCTCTGTTTCTTCAAGGAGCCTGGGCCCCACCTTGGGCGGCTCAGATCTCTGTCCTGCAGCGTCCCTGTCCTTCTGTCCAGGGCCTGGTTGCCTTCAGAACCAGTTTTCCGGCCACAGGGCTTGGTGCTGTGCTTCGGCCACAGGGGGGCGCCAGCGTTGTTTACTCTGGGCAGCAGTGGGTGGACTCTGAGAGGGCAAGCCGCAGGGGGCAGCCCACTCTGGAAGGAGCTCCAGGCGGCCAACCTGAAGGGCCCCAGGGCTGCACAGCTGGCTCAGGGGCACCATGTGGAGGGGTTGGGACTGTATTTAATCTGGAGAAACCTCTGCAAAGCCCTGTTGTGGGCGGGCAGTGTGAAGGTGGCAGCGGGCTCGGGCTTCCTGTCCCCAGCCTGAGAGCTCCGCTGTGGTTGCTGGAGGGGGACAGTACGTGACCCAGCGCTGGGAACGCTGCTCTTCCTGCGCAGAGCAGGACAGGAGAGGTCAGCGGCCAGGGCGAAGGGCGTGTGTGCTGGGCTGGCGCCCTTCCGCTGTTTGTTTACCAAACACAGATTGTTGCTAGGGAATGTTCCAGCACCGGCTCACACAGCTCCAGGCCGAAACTGCAGGGGAGGCCCTGCGCAGGAGAGGGAGGGTCCCCACTCTTTCCCTTCTACTCCCCACTCGGCCTGAGGCTGCTGGGGGGTGGCTGGAGGGCAGGAGCAGAGGCAGGCCCCGCGCCCTGGAGGTACGTCCTGTCCCAGCTTGCCCCTGGGTGGCTCCCCAGCTTGTGGCTGAGAGTAGCCAGCCAGGCCGTGGTGATCACTGTGTAATCCATTAAGGTCACCAACACCATCCTGTGGGTGACATGAATGTCACAAGAGGACAACCCCAGACCATGTGCTTTTCTGGACCTGCTCCAAGCCTGTTGATGAGCAGGCAGGGCATGCAAGGACGAGGGAACTGAGCCTAAGCTCTCTCCTCCCACGAAAGGCTTCGTGCCCAGAGGGCATGTCCAGGGGCAGCTTCTGTCCTGGCAGCCCTGGGTCCCTGTGGAAATGGGACCCCTTCTCTCCCAGATGACTCTGTCAGGGTGGCCCTGGCCACAGCACCTGCAGGCTGGGTGTGAGCATCTCCACCTGGAGGCTCAGGGGACCAGCCTCCTGTTTCCCGCAGCGGCCCATGTGTTCACAGAGATGAGGCTGTGGGTCTGGAGAGGTGGAGCGTGCAGTGGGTGTGGGACAGGGACCTGTCCTGCCTGCCTTCCCTGCCCGGCCCCAACTGCTCACCGGCTTCCAGATAGGTGAGGACTGTTGTAGCTCCAGGTAGTGCAACTTCCTGTCTGGTCTGTCCCTGACCCTCACCCACCAGGGTCTTGCAGTAGCACCTCTTGCCCTCAGCTTGGCCTGCAGGGATATGCTGGGCTGTGCTCTGTCAGAGCTTCACATGAGAGCCAGCCCTGCACCTGGTCCACTGACCATGCTGCCCCGCTGACCCTCACCCTGTGGGAGCCACAGCCTCAGCCTCTTCTGCCCAGGGCAGGGTGGTGCTGGCCTCACCCCAGCACTGGGGGGTCAGAGGAGTGTGGGAAAGACCTCTGTGCCTGACAGGACCCGTGTGCCTGACAGGACCTCTTTTCTTTCCTCCGGATGTTCCCTGGGCCTGGCCAGCACTCATCATCTCCCCACCCTGCTGTCCAGCTCCTCGTGGGCATGCTGCCTGACCCTCTTGGTGTCTTGCTGGCTCTGCTCCGCCCTCCTCAGGGGCATCTGTGAGAGTCTTTCCCAGCTCCAGGACAGAGCGGCACTGGGCCTGCCGCGGGTGGGCAGAACCAGCTTCTTCTGCGTGTAGTCCTCACCACGGGCAGAGCACTGCTCTCAGAACCCTGTGGGAAGCGTCCCCAGCTCCTGGCCTACCCGGAGCCCATGGGGCTCTGTGATAGAGCTGAGGGCCGTGGGCCAGGCCGTAGACCCCGAGCCCCAAGAAGGAGCTGGAGAGGCTTCTGCTATTAAGGTCCCTGCAGCAGAGTCAGGCCTGGCTCAAAGCCTGGCTCAAAGGGTGGCCTGCCTGTGGTAGCCTGTGGGACAGGGTCCCACCTGTTCCCTCCGGAGGTGCCTGGGGTCTCCATGCCTCCGTCTGGGAAGGGGCCAGAGCCAGAGCAGGGAGACGGGAGCCCTATGCTTCACAGCCCTCTGTCTGCTTTCCTGGGCCAGAAGAGGTAGGATCTGGGGGTCCTGAGGGGCCCAGCCCCTTCCACTTAAGCTGAGGCTGGTTTTGGACGCCTCGTCCTGGCCGCCTGGCTGGAGTGCCTCTGGCAAGCAGCGTCCCCTGGGCCATGCCCCACTTTGCACTGCTGAGAGGCCCCAGGGGCCTGCGGCTGGGGCTGCCCCTTTCCCCAGCCCTGCGAGGCTCCGGCTCCCACGGGGGCTTCGGGACATGTGTGCCCCACGCTCAGTTGCAGCCCAGCCGAGTCCCTGGAGGTCTGGGTGTGCGATACGGATCTGCCAGAGGTGCAGGCTGCAGGCAGTGCTGGACCCAGGAGTCCAAAGGGCCCTCCTTTGTCCCTGCCACCAGCCATGCTGCAGGGACACCTTGCATCACACTGACCAGGCCAGCCCGAGTGTTCCTTGACAGCCCAGGTGATGGGAGCTGTGTTCCTGTTCCACATGTTGGTCCACCTGATTGCTGTTACCATTGACCCGGCCGAAGTCAACGTGCGACTTAAAAGCTATGCCCAGCCCGTGCCGACCTTCGACCGGTCCAAACATGCACATGTGATCCAGAACCAGTACTGCCACCTGTGTGAGGTCACTGTGTGAGTGCCCTGCCAGGCCCCCGAGGTGCCAGGGCCACCTCCTGGGGTTAGGCTCAGAGACAGTAGCTGATCCTGCTGGGGCTGGGGCTGGGCTGGCCTGGGGTGCCGTCCCTGGATGGCTGCATTTAATTCCTCACAGCTCACCGTGGGGCCGATGCTCCGTTGTCCCTGCATCCAGAGGCAGGGCGGGGGCTCCTGGAGGGGGGCTCAAGCCTGGCTCACCCCTCACTCAGTGCTGTCCTCCCCATCCTCCCCAGGTTTCCAGATGAGCCCTGCCCCCGGGGAAGAGGGTGGCTGTCACAGCTGTGCCCGTCAGTGTCCCAGGTCTCAGGGCCCTGGGCACCCGTGTCGGGAGATGGCACAGCTGTGTGGGGTGCGGGGCAGCTCAGAAGGCACGGTTGGGACCGTGTGGCAGGTGTGGATCAGCGTACGTGGGCTGCTAGGGGCAGCCCTCTTCCCCCGGGGTGGGTTCCTCCTACTCTGCAGCCACAGAGTCTAGCAACGATCCATCCCCAACAGGCCTCCAGTGCCCTTCCTGACTCCAGGTGGAGGCCTCAGCCTCCCTTCCCTGCTGGACACCCAGTTCCCAGACCACATGGGGCCAGCTCTCCTGGGCCAGCCCCGCCTGGCCTGAGGAGGTGGGCCCTGACCCTGTGGGTCTGCACCCTTGGGCTAGCAGGTTCCTGCTTCCCTTCCAGGAGCGAGAAAGCCAAGCACTGCAGCTCCTGCAACAAGTGCGTCTCCGGATTCGACCACCACTGCAAATGGCTCAACAACTGTGTGGGGAGCAGGAACTACTGGTGAGGCTGGCAGAGGACCGCCAGGTGGAGGCCAGCACGGGGGCGGGGGCTGGGGGTGGGCCATTGTAGGGCCACAGCCCTGACCCCGGCGGGGTAGAGCTCAGGGCCTGAGCCTCACTGTTCTGGAACGTGTTTGGTGGAGCCGTCCTGGACATGACAAGGCTAGTCACCAGAGAGCCCCTAGACCTGCTTGCTTCCCAGGCCTGCCCACCTCTCCACACCCAGGCCTGCACCCCAGGAGTGGTGGCCAGACCTGGAGCATGTAAATGAGCATCCAGGTGCAGGATGGAGGTGCCTCTGGGTCACTGACAGAGGGTCCATGGCGTGCTCAGTCCGCTGTGCCTGGGCCCAGGGTGGACATCAGCTCGGCAGTCTATGACTGTCACCGGGAAGAAACAGGTGCCCGCCACCCTGGACTGACGCGGGAGACCAGGCTCTGGTCAGCCCTGCGGCGTGGCAGCACACCGGCCACAGTAGGAGCTGTGGGCTCAGGTCCCACTGTCCTGCCAGGCACCAGGGTGCAGTGACGCCAGGCCCAGACGTGGGCCCCGAGTGGCCCGCACGACAGCAGTGGTGGAGCCAGGTGGTGGGATGGGCCTGAGAGGCCCTGACCTGCACCCCTTGAGGGGGGCTGCCCGGCAAGGGCAGAGGCGGGCTGCACCCCTTGGTGCCTGAGCAGCCTGGCACAGCAGAGGCCTCGGGCAAGGCCAGCACATGGGGCAGAGCCAGCACGTGGGCCTAGGGAGGGTCTGCTCTTCAGAAGATACCATGGTGAGCACCAGCTCAAGGTCACGCAGGCAAGGGCCTGGGGCAGCACCGGCCCCATGCTGGCACAAGCTTCTTTGTCCCTTCATCCCCTGGAGGCCAGGAAAGCAAGAGAACAGTGGCACTTAGAATGTCATCTGGCCCCTGAAGTGGACAGAACACACACAGGGCTCTGGGAAATGCTCTTGTGCCTCAGCAGTGAGGGAGGGGGACACGCCTGGCCCAGGGATCAGCACGTGGCCTTGCAGACTGCCTGCAGAGGATGAGCCAAGGCACAAGGCAGGAAGGGACAGAGGGACAGCACCTGCAGGACGGGCAGTGAGGAGGACACGCTCTGGAAGGCAGCAGCTCTGTGAGGTTCCACAAGGCCTTGGGCTCTGCTATCCGTGGCAACAGGATGGACACAGAGAGGCTCAGGTGGGGGGCATGGGGCATGACAGTGTCACAACAGCCAGTAACGTCAGCCTGCAGACTTGAAAGAATGGTCCAAAGAACAAGGGCAGGATGGACGGAGGAAGGCCCAGTGGCAGGCGGCCTGGATCTGGGTGCGCCTGCTCCAGGCGGACGTGGCTGCGGGAGGCCTGCGGCTCTGGCTAGGTCCTGGCGGGATGCCTCAGCCGTCCCTCTCCTCCCTCAGGTTCTTCTTCACCTCTGTGGCCTCAGCACTGTGTGGGCTGTTCTGCCTGATGGTCCTCCTGCTGTACGTCGCCATCCAGAACTTCGTCAACCCCACCAAGCTCCGCATGGACCCCCTGTACCAAGGTAGGCTCCCGGGCTTTTGGGCTCTGGGCCAAGCCCGGCCCCAGCCTTCTTCCTGGGAGAGTCTTCAGTCTGAGGGTGCCCCCGTTCCCCCAGGCTCTCCCTAGCTGAGCAGCAGCCCAGCACCCACACTCTGGCCAGTGATGTCCCCGTGCCCAGGGGGCAGGCGTGCTGCTCTGAGGCCTTGTGTCCAGGCAGGGTGGGTATGTGCCCCGGCCCTCCGGCACCTCTCCATCAGCACTGAGCCCAGGCCAGCCAGACTCTGAGCCACGAGGGGCAGAGCAGCAGGGGCCTGTCTTGCCAGGAGCAGAAGCAGCCAGGGAGGCAGAGCTGCAGGCTCCGGGGCAGCACTTGACTGGGTGGGTCTGGCAGCCCAGGCTGGCTGCAGAAGTCTGCTCTGGAGCAGATGAGATGGGCAGGCCATGCCTGGCCTCTGACACACGCCCACGTCCTGACCTCATGTGTAGAGGAAGGCCTTGGCAGACATGGTCAAGGTCTGCCCATGAGGAGCTCGCCCCAACCCAGGATCAGGCCCTGGAGGGACAGAAGAGGAGACACACACAGGCCCTGTGGAGAAGGAGAGGGAGTTGGGGGCTGAAGCCAGTGGCCACCAACCCAGGGCTGCCAGAGCTCCCAGACAGGACCTCCCAGGAGCCTGGGGGAGTGTGGCTCAGCACACTCTGATTCCAGACTTGCTTCCAAAGTGGACCCGATAGAGGGGGCACCAGCTTGTGGTCATTGTCACAAGAGCCCAGGACACTGACCAGGAGCATTGTGGTGGGGCCAGAGCGTGGCTGGCCGTCTCAGCCCCAGGCACCACAGGAACACCAGCTCTATGGCAGGAGGGGCAGAACCTGCTTGTGGCTGGCCGTCTCAGCCCCAGGCACCACAGGAACACCAGCTCTATGGCAGGAGGGGCAGAACCTGCTTGTGGCTGGTTCTGAGACACTCCTGAGCCACCGTGTGGGAACACCCTCCAGGAATGACCTTGAGGTCCAGGGAAGGCCTTTGGCCTCTGTTTCCCCGATCCCCGCCCAGGACTTCCAAAAGCTGCCTCCCCTGGTGGCTGACCCCACAGACCAGAACCACCACGATGCTCTCTCCTCTGGGGAAAGAGTTCCTCCAGACCACAGACCGGCCTTGCTCCTGTGGGGCACGAGGCAGCTGCGAGGGGAAGAGCAGGGGCCGTGGCCGTGGGTCTGCCCGGTCACGGGGTGTGGTGTGTCTCAGGGAGCACTTGGGCCACTCCAGGCGGCTCTTTGTGCGTGGCTGAGGCAAACTCCTGGCTCGTTGTTCCAGAAGTCTTCGTGGGGCATGGCCTCCCATACACTGGACTTCATCATGCCAGTGCTGGACACAAGTGGGCTGGCATCGAATGTCCCCACCTGTCCATGAGGCAGCAAGGGGCTTTCCCTGTCAGATGGCACACATTGGAACCTGTCTAGAAAGAGTCCAGTCCTGACCTAGAACACATCATGGGGCAAAGGTCACCTTGGGCATCCAGATCTGCCCAGCTGTACCCACAGCCCTTGAGGACTCTCTGACACCTGAGTTTGGAAACAGCGTGGTTCTGAGCATGGGCAGCCCTTCACAGAAGGCCCTGCCCGGGAAATGCCCCCAGGCAGGGCTGTGGCCTGCCAGGTTGACCAGGGACAGAGGGGCCCGGGGCCTGTGGGAAGGGAAGTGCTAGGGGACAGGTGGCTGTCTCCTCCCTGAGCCTCACCTGCAGATCCCCGGGCCCTCGGCAGGGGTGGGGCGCAGCTGGGGGCCTGCCTGGGCTGGGCTGGCGGCGGTCAGCAGGGCTGGCTGCAGGTGCCTCCCTTGTCTCCACAGATGTCAGGTCTTCCAACCAGTGGCTGCTGTTCCTGCCCCTGTGCCCCGTGCAGGTGAAGACCCCCGTGGTCTTCTCCATCCTCACGGTGGTGCTGCTGCTGGGCTCCACCAGCTTCGTGCTGCTCGGGCACCTGCTGGTCTTCCACCTGTACCTGAGTACGTACCTGACAGGGCCCTGGCGCTCGCCTTCCCTGACCCGAGGCAGGTGGTGCGTTGGGCAGCCTTGCCAGAAAGGAGCCAGGGCACAGGGTGGGTCACAGGGAGGAAGGAGGCCAGGGAGGCTCAGCAGGCCTGTGAAGGGCAGGACCCTGCCGAGGCGTCAAGACAAGTCAGACGTGTGCAGAGTCGGGGGCAGCACTGTCGCCAGTGCAGGACCGGAAAAGCCCCAGGCAGACACCCTACCCAGGAGAGGCCCAGCCGGCCGGACAGCCCCTCCCCGACACGGCCGGAGGACCCTGGGCGTGCAGAGTCGGGCCGCCGTACACCGCCCGCACTCTGCCGTGCTGCCGCCAGGAGCCTCCTGTTCTCTGGGCAGTGACAGACGGGCAGTGGGCTTGGGGGTGTCGTTCTGACAGAGGCCTGCTCTGAGGTGGAGCCAGGCCAGGCTCGGCCTCACCTTGACCATGTTGTGTCTGTCACCCTTCCTGGGCCTGGCAGAGGGGAGGCCCCACAGGTGGCCCCATAGTGTCCCCACCAGGAGAAGGCTGGTGACACATCTCGCCCCAAGCATGGAGCACTGTGGTCCTGCCCTCGACGTCACCCTCTGACTGCATCTTGTGGGGGCCATAATGTGTTGTTTTCAGAGCTTTGGCTGGGAATGGCCGGGTCAGTGGGGTACACAGAAGGTCTGTGTTGCTGGAAGAGAGTGACCCTTGACCCCTCTGGACTGGGCAGGTCCACCAGGGACAGGTGCTGTCTTATCAACATGGAGCCCTCCGGAGGACCTCATGTTCCTGCAACCAGATCTCTGGAGGAAGGGCAGTCCCCCGGCCACCTTGGGAAGGGTTTCTAAGACACACTCCTTTCTAGACCGTCTAGAAACATCTTATGAGTCAGTGCTCCCAGATTCGTTGACTGCAGTCTTTCCTGGGGTCTGCCCACCCAGGATTTATTCCCCTCCTGGCCAACACCGCTCACTCCAGACCCCCAGGTAGGGCCAGAGGCTGGGGCTGCGTGCCGAGGTCCTCACAGGCCTGGAGTCCTTTCTACACCTGCAGGACGACAGCCCCAAGTGCCCAGGGGCTGTGTGATGGTGAGCCCGAGTCAGGCCACTGTGAGCCAGCAGTGGGCCTGCTGTGGAGGAGGTGTGGGGTCCCCTGTGCCATGGTGAGAGGATGAAGACCAGGAGATGCAGACAGTGTGTGCACGGTGCCAGCCAAGGTGGGGGAGGTGGCTGGGCACGCCCAATAGGCATCAGCCCCTGTGGCGGGCAGTGAGAGCCGGGGGTGCCTCTGGAGTGGCGGGCCCAGCCTGATGGGCACTGCGGGACCCTGGATTCTGCTTGTGGCAGTGCCGCAGTCTGGCTGGGCACAATTCAGGAGCCACTTGTCAAAAGAAACGAACTTTATTTTTAGAACCACACACGCCAAACAAAACTGCTCCTCAGGAAAAACCCTCAGAGCCCAACTGCCACCACCGGCTTCCACACGCCTCTCACCCACCCACCAGCCTCTCCACCTCCCACAATCCTCCTGCTCTTGAGGCCGATTGGCTGGGTCGCATGGGCGGAGCCAAAGAAGTCCCCAAATGAGCAGCTCTGTGGTCTTAAAGGGCAGGAAAACAGTCCAATGAGCATCACCGCAGAGGAGCCAATCGGCTAGATGTTGCTGGGGCCGCTGTGAGCCAATCATCAGCCGGCAGCTGGAAGTTTGCTGGCAGCTGGAAGTTTGCTAGGGCCCCTTGGGCTGTGGCTCTCAACATGGCAGGAAGGAGATCTCTGTAGGGGAGCAGGACCCCGGGAACGTGGTGGACTTCTGTGGCCCACTGAAAGCCAGTGGTGTTGTGTATGGACACAGCCAGGGGCCCAAAGGGACCTGCAGAGCTGTGTGCCCCCTCCCATGGGAACGCCGAGATGAGACACCCAGGCCCAGAGCACCAGCCCACAGCAAGGGGCCTGGGCTGGAGCCTGAGAGCCTGGTACAACACCCTCTCGCTTCTGCATCCCAGACGTCCAAGAGGCCCACCTGGCTCCTAGGGCGAGAACTCCCCAGTCACATGGCCTGGTGTGGGTGTCAGGCTGAGGAGGAGCCCAGGGGCTCTGGCCCTGCAGCTTGAATTTCCTCCTGTACTCCAGGACCCGCCAAAGATTCTCCAGGGCCTGGAGGTGGAGCCCTGGGTGCCTCCATGCCAGGGAAGCAGGTCCCGTGAATTCCTAGGATCTCCTGCCCGCTGCAGGCCGTGTGTGCCCCCGAGTATCTGCTCGTCCCAACAGACCTCACCTCTGCAGCTCGGGGCACCGGCCCTGCCCCTCCTGAATTCCGCGAGGTGCCTGCCCTCCCAGACTCAGAGGCCACAGATGTCGGCTGGACGAGGTGAGGATGCTCCATGGGGCCAGAGTCCAGCAGAGGCCTCCGTGCTGGCTGCTTCTCTTCTCTGCAGGGAGTGGTTTTCCACACAGCCCCCACCAGCTGCAGACACTCAAAGGCACTCTGCGTCAGCAGCTTCCACAGAAGGAGCAAGGCCAGCGGAGGACCCAGACCTTGTCCCCAAGCCTCAGGAGCAGTGCCTGCCTACCCACCTGGGCCCAGTCTGCAAGGAAGGCCCTGTGCACGGGCAGCACCAGCACCTGGAGGGCTCCAGGACTCCCGCGGGAGTCGGCAGGGGCCCCAGGTTCCTGTTCTGACTGCCTCAGTCCTGGACCCTCCTTGATGACAGTGCTCAGGTCGCCAGGCCAGGCGAGGGCTTGGGAACACCCCTGAGAGGAGTGCCCAGGGCATCCCAGTGCATGGAGGTGGGCACAGGCAGGAAGAGCACCGAGGGCCTCTCTGCCCCTGCTGGTATGGAGGACTGTGGGCAAAGAGCAGCAAGGGGCTGTCCCCTCCTCCAGGACTGACCAGGACTTACCTTCATGCTGTCCATCCAAGAAATCTGACCCTGGTATTCAGCTGTGCCACAGAGATGTGTCGTGGCCAGGACGACCCTGCTGGTCAGCTGCTCTGGGCCTGGAGGCCTGCAGACCAGCTGGCAGTGTGTGTGGATGGCCACACTCAAGCCTCCTGATCCCGTGGCTGACAGGCTGGTTTCTCTGCGCACAGTGTAGCTGCGGTGTGCCTGCACGTCACACACTGGTGTGGCTTCATCAGAGCAGGTCATCAGGAAGGCAGGAGAGAGGGCAGGTGGCCTGGCAATAGCCTCGCTGTGGCACAGGCCTCCAGGCCCAGCCCCCAATCAAGGGCCAGCGCCAGGTGGGAGCTCATGAGGCAGGGGCCCTCAGGCTCCGCCATGAAGCAGACAGGTGAAGCTCAGTGCCCAGAGAGTGCAGAGGCTCCACGGAGGCAAAAAGGGCAAGAACACCCGGAGGAGACCAAGGACAGGTCCAGGACTGCCCAAGCTGACCGCTGGCACCTGGACGTGCTGAAGGACATGCAGGATGCTCATCTGCTCTACAGGGTTCTGCCTTGGGTTCTCAGGGGGGGGGTGACACACCCTGCCCACTCTGACCATCAGATGGCAATGCTCATGTGGAGCTCACCAGGCCAGGTGCGACCCAGGAGCTGCACAGGCGCCCGGTCAGTCTTGGAGGGCATCAGGGCGGCCCAGGAGGAGAGGCAAGCGAGGTTTAGATGCTCCTCCTGTGACACAGGTTCCAAGGCCAGGGAGGTGTGCAGAGCAGGCGGAGCCAGGAGGCACTTCCCCGGCAGCACAGCATGGGCACAGAAGGCCTCCCGGAGGGCCTCTGTCTCCTGGGCTTCGGCAGGGCTCCGTGTGGCCTGGCCATGTCCCGGGGCAGCTGCAAGCCCCCTGCACTTGTGCCTGTTGAGCTTTAGGAGGGAGGAATGGGCAGGCTGAGGCAGCCCCGAGTTGTGGCCCGATGGCCCCTTGACTGGTGGCACCCCCCCAGCCTTCCCTCAGCACCCAGGCACACAGCCCAGGTCTCAGGAGGAAGGCAGGTGGGGCCAGGTGACCGCATCTGCTGTGAGCAGTGAACCCCTCCCTCGGGCACTCCTGCCAGGTGGGCATGGCACTGCCCGACTTGAGCTGCCCTCTGGCCTCCACCAGGCTCACAGGGGGTTCCGGAACAGCCCCTCGAGCTGCAGGGAGAGGAGCACAAGAGGTCCTTGGGAGTGCCTCGCTGACATCCCACAACATGCTGGATAGGGCTGGGGGCCCAGACTTGGGCAGTAGGGCCCCTGAAAGTCCATCTCTCCCACGAGAGGTGCCAGGCTCTCACTGCCGGCACAGCCAGCGTACCCTGTCCTGGCCTCGGGGGCTGCTCCCTGGGCAGGGTGGGGTATCCTCTACCCTGGAGGCCACTGTAGGTGCAGATGGGTGCCGGGCACTGCTGCAGGTGACTCTGCCCTCCCCTTGCAGTGGCCAAGCACTTGAGCACCTTCGAGTACATGATGCAGGCCCGTTTCCAGCAGAACCAAGTGCCCACGAGGCGGGAAGGGCTGACTCTGCTCAAAGAGAAGGGGCGTCCAAAGGTAGGCCTGCCCGGCGGCACCCCACCCAGGGCTGAGCAAACCCAGGTTTGCTGTGTGGCAGGACCTAGTGGCCGTGCCCCTCTGCCCACCTCTAGGTTGGTGAGTGTATAGTAGTATTGTGTCAGGGTATGTGCTCTGTGGTGTGTTACTATGGAGTGGCATGTGTGTAGTGTGTAATATGTAACATGGCATGTGTGTAACGTGTTCTGTGTAACATGGATATGGTGTACATGGCATGGGTATATACATATTAGGGTGTATGGTGTGTAGCGTGTGTGTGTAGTGCAGTGTGGTGTGCATCATGGCGTGTGGTGTGCAGAATGCGTGTGGTGTGTAATATGACATGTGATGCACAGGTATCATGGCCTGTGGGGTATAACATAGCATATGGTGTGCAACGTGGCATGTGGGGTGCAGTGTGACTTGTGGGGTGCAACAGGTGACATGTGGGGTGTAATATGGCATGTGGTGTGCAGTGTGGCCTGTGGGGTGCAGTGACTTGTGGGGTGCAACAAGTGGTGTGTAGGGTACACTATGGCCTGTGATGTGCAGCGTGGCCTGTGGGGTACAGTAGGTGGCCTATGGGGTACAGTGTGGCCTGTGGGGCACAGCATGGCCTGTGGGGTGCAGCAGGTAGCCTGTGGGATATAGCAATGCCTATGGGGTGCAGTAGGTGGCTTGTGGGGTGCAGCATGTGGCTTCTGGTCTGCAGCACACGTGGGGGGCGTCCCTTCACGTGACAAGCCACCAGGCCGACTGCTTTCCACGTGTCCTTGCTCTTCACGGAGCTCAGCTGCCAGGGGTCCCTGGTGGTGGCTGAGCAGGTGGAGCCGGGATTTCTGAAGGGTCCAGTGGCTTCGCTGACTCTGTGGAAGGGACCTCAGCACAGTGTCCGTGGGCTTGAGAAGTGTCCTCTGGTTGCCCTCCCTGCCATTTACTGACACAGATAGTGGGAGCTGCATCACGTCCTACTGCCCCATGCTGGACTTGGCCATCAAAAGTGACCCTGGGCCACCCTGCATGGTAGCAAGGGCCCGGGGTCTACCTTTCTGCCTGCGCATCCGGGGCCCAGTTCCCAGGTGCCTGGGAAGTCCCCGTCGATGCCAGCTGTGCTGGTGAAACAACTCCCTGCATCGGTGACAAGCCTCTGTCCCCTGGCTTCTGCCCACCGAGACTCTGGTCTGAGGTGGGAAGCAGCAGCTCATGGACAGGGCACCTCCATCCAAGAACTCATGACTGCAGATGCCAGGGGCACTCCTGCGGGCCAGCCGCACCTCCAGGAGCAGGTCCGCAGGAGCACAGTGTGGCTGCAGGCAGGCCGCCTCCCTCACAGAGAGCACAGACCACAGCCAGCCCCGCCACAGCGTGGCACTCACGGCTTTGCCCAGGGCATCGGGGCTTTCCGAGGCACCACAGGACATTTTTATGGGAGGAGGAGGTATCTAGAGCCAGCGATGTGCCCTGCCAGCCCTGAGTCACACACCAGCACCTGCAGAGTGCAGGCTCCGCGGGTCCAGGGTCCAGGCTCCCTCCACGGCCAGCCCTCCCTCGGCTCCTGGGCACACTGTTCCTCAGCCCAGAGGGTGGACTGCAGCTCCCGCAGGATGGCTGCTGAGAAGGCGGCTCCTGCACAGACAGGTGCTGGGGGTGAGGCACCCAGCACCTTCCAGCCAGGACTCTGGCCCCAGACCCGTGGGTCCTTCATGGCCCGAGGAGCCCTTAACTGCCTCCGTGGAATGGCCTCTGTGAGTCTCCCCGGTCATCAGGCAGGACCAAGTCCATCCAGGTGGGACAAGCCTGGCCCCGTGGATTCGCCCCAGAGCCACTCTAGCTGGGGTCACATGAGAGCTCAGCGCTGGGTACGCTGATGCTGGTCTGTGGTGGTGACATGAATGACTGACAGGTTGCAGCCCATGCCCACGGCCAGCCCCAGCTGCCTGCTGCTGTGGGGCCACCTGTCGTGAGGACCTGACCCGTCCACTCCTGGAGGACCAGCAGCTGCACTCCAGGTGTAGCCATGAGCCCCTGAAGGCCTCCCTCTGAAGGGCCTGGTGCGGGGTGAAGAAGCCAGAGCTGTCGAGCTGAGCGCAGAGAAGACAGCTGTTTACACTCAAGATGGGCACCATCCCCTCAGCAACCTGTGTCACCTCCTCCCTGGAACCATGCAACCAGGTCTGGCGGAATGGCGGCCGGTCTCACTGTATGTGTGGAAGTTGAGGACCTGGCCTCTGGCAACTAGGATGGTGCTCTGGGAATTGCAGATGGGAACAATGTGGCACTGACAGGAAGACAGACACACGGAAAGGATGGAAGACCACCCCAACCTCTCAGTTCCACTCAACTCACTCTAAACCAAGGGAATGGAAGTGGGAGAGGGATGAGTTTGCCAAGTGGTCCTGGAAGAGCTGAGCATACCTGCGGTTGAAAGTCACCGAGCCCGTCACGCCCACACACCCTCACTACAGTCATGCTATACTCCACAGCTAAACTGTGACACTCCTAGAGGAAAACAGATGAAATTCTTTCTGACCTTGAGTTCAGCAAAAGTCCATCAATGTAACACCAAAATCGAAGTCTACTGAGAAAAACTGACAAACGGGCTTTATTAAAATACCTGATTCCCGGAAGACATGCACAAAGTGTTTCCACATCACATGTCGTACCCATGTCGTACTCACTAAGAACTACAGAGCTAGAGTCTAAGAAAAAAGACGCAGGTGACATTGGGCTAATGATCACCACAAGTTCTTCACCCAGCGGGTACGGATGGCACATGAGCACAGAAAGCTGCAGGACGGCCTGGGCAGGCTGGAAACAGAGCCCCACGCCACGGAAGGCTGCACTAGAGGGAAGTCTGAGGTCAGCGTGGCCAGTGGGAGGCCGAGGAGTGCGCACACCCCCCAAAAATCAGCCGGCTCTCTTCACGAGATACATCAGGATGGTGCTACACAGTGGCACACAGTCAGGCTGGGGCACGAAGTTTATGAGTTCAAGGACAGCCTGGGCCACAGAGCAAGATCTGGAATAAAGAAAGGTTTCATAAACACCCATCACTCAACCAGCGCCAGCTCCCACCCAGGGGAAGGAAAACACATGCTCTCCTAACGTGGTGGAGGGAGGGTGCTCTCCCCAAGAGCAGTCCTCCCCGAGGAGCTGGCTGTGGGGACAGAGTCTCAGTGCTGAAAACTCACCTTTGAATGTTCATGTCCCCACAGGAGAAGGAGAGCGGCACGAGCACCTCTATGTCTACACCCGGGTGAGTCAGAGCTTACTGGAGTCAGCCACAGCCCAAGACGCCAGGGCTCTCTACACGTCAGGGTAGATGGAGACACGCATCCACGATGAGACGTGTCTGGTGCGGGGAAGCACTACACTTCACCACAGAAGGTCCTCCTGCAGCCTCCCTGTGGGCTCCGTGCTGCCGCAGAAACACCTGCTCACTTCCACTGCACCACGGGTCCCCGCGGTCTACCCCACCGCCACACCTTTTGCTCCTTCATGGATAACATGTTCAAGTTGGCGACTCTGTGGGCCCATTTTCTGGGTGGGTCCTGGGGTTCTGGTGGCCTCCTCATCTCCTCCCATTTCAGACCTTCCAGGAAGAGCCATCTGCCCTCTGGCCTAGCACCACTGTGTCCCTGGGGCTGGGCACGCTCTTAGCTGGGTGTCCTCCCCTGCAGGCCTAATCTTTCTGGGTCCGGGCTCACGGGGACCTCCCTTCATGTTTTACCAACAGTGTCTTTTGATAACCTGGGCTTTATCTGCCATGGTTCTCAACTCTTCCAGCTTCTATCCATTACCCAATTCCAAAGCCATTTCCATGTTTATAGGTGGTTGTTAGAGCAGTCCCCACCCCACCCATTTCCTTGTATCAAAATATGTATCACGTTGCTAAGGCTGCAGTCACAAAGTACCACCCACAGTGTGGCTTAAAGCAGCGGGTAGGTAGGGCTCAACCTCTGAGACCGGAAGCTCGGTTCCTTCTGAGGGTCTGAGGGAAGGCTGCACCAGAGAACATGTACACTTCCCCGACCCTGCACCTCAAGGCCCCTCAGGGCCCTGTTCTCCTGTGTCTTCACACCATCTTCTCTCTGTATGTGATGTCTCTGTGTCAAATCTGTCTTTCATAGACCACCAGTCATGCTGGATTAGGGCCAACCCTAATGACCTAATTCCATCTTGATACCTCTGTTCACCCTGTCTCCAAATAGGGCACATTTGGGATACTGAGGGTTAGACTCCAACACACCATTTCACACAAGGCAGGACTCAGTCTGTAATAGTGAGTATGTCACATGCTCCATGCTTCCTGGTGTCTTTCCCTCAGGGCACAAGTCTGTATGTATTATGCTTATAATTTTAAAAAGCTATGTTAAAAACAGTTTTCATCTGTTTTAAACATTTAAGTGTTTGGATATGGCATTCCTAACCTGTAAAAACAACAAATTTCATCTAGAATTAATATAATTTTAAATAAAATAAACTCATTTATTCAAATCCTCACAGACGAGTACACAGACACAACACACATGCATGCATGCATTCACACACACACACACACACACACACACACACACACACACCCTTGCTCACAGCCCCCACCTCTCAGCTAGAGTCCCCTCCACCCTCCCGCAGGCCCCCCCCCCAGCTCACTGGGGAACCGACTGCTGAGCAGGCTGGGAGCACTGGCTCTGGTCCCTCCGGGAAGCACCCTGCACACAGCAGCCCAGCCCTGCTCTGCGCCCCTCCATCCAGTGCCATGCCGGCCACAGCTCATGGGGGGACTCTGCCACCACCAGAGAAGGTTCTTCTACTGAGGGTGGAGCCATGGCCTTGCCAGGGAGGGGACCAAGGGGCAGCAGCCCAGAGACAGGGACAGAGAGGGAGGACAGGTGAGGGAGGGTGCTCTCCTGCCTGGCAGAGGGAAGACCCACGCACGAGTTTCTGTGAACTGCTCTAGCACCTTCTGGAGGCCCAGAGTGATTAAAACATGTGCCAGCATTTCAGGTCTCCCCACCATGAGTCAGAGCACCCAGCTGGGTCCCTTCTTCCCACCCAGTCGCCCTGGATCACAGACGGACATTTACTTGGGGGGGGCCAGTGCCTGATTCTTAATTGTATCCATAACACACACTCGTGAACACCAAGCACAGCAGTGGTGTGTAAGGACCCTCCCCTTCCTTCCTGATGCCACTCAGCACCGAGGGTGGGGGCAGCCACAGGTGTCCTCCTGTATGGAACACATAGTCACTCACACTGAGAGATCAAATTACACACAGGCATTCATCTGTACCTTCCTTTTTTGTTTTCTCCAAAATATAACATGGATAACTTTCTAGTTACTTATGGACACATTTTTTTTCTCATTAGGAACATCCACACTTCCATGGTATGAATACATTTTGATCCAATCACCCATTCTCTTGATGGACAGAGTTGATGGCTATGCTTGGCTTTTGAGAAGAGTTTGTAGACAGTCTTTGTACCCACATTGTCAGTTCTGGTGGCTCGGTTTCTGAAGGCTGTCTAAAAGTCAAAGGGTCTGTGCATCTTAATTTTTGTAGTGCGGGGGACAAAACCCAGGGCCTTGCACATCCACACCCTCTGCCAAGGATCCACCCAGCCCAGGCCTGTGCATTTTTTTTTTTTTCAGTTTTTTTTTTTTTTTTTTATTGTTGGTCGTTCAAAACATTACACAGTTCAGGCCTGTGCATTTTCAATCTTCATAGAGTCTTTCTGATTACTTTCTAAAAAGGTCAGAGTATTTGGTAGTTTCACCCACCGCGTCACACTTTTCAGCACAAATACCAAAAGCATATTGAGTTTTATCCACACAAAACAAAGAACTGCATTGTGTGTGTCTCTTAATATGTAATGTACACCTTTTTACCTGTTTTGATCATGGCACAATATTTTTTTAAATGCGAATTAGGTTTTCAAATATTCTGTCCACTTTTAGTGAGGCCCTTTTGTGGATTTCTCATCAACTGTCAGATCTCAAATGCAGGTGAGGGATGTGAATTCTGAACTTTCAAACCTATTTCTTCCAGACTTTAGTATTTACCCTCCCTGTGGCCCAGGCACCTGCTGCCTAGGCCTTCCCCAGTGCTGGAAGGAGAGGCACGGCCACCACGCCTGGCCACGCGGTGACTTGGCCGCGTGGGGGTCAGGACGGTTCCGGGCTCGGTCTGTTAAAGTCCCTTCTGACGAGGCCCCAGGCCGCGTCCTCCTGCTCGGTAACTCTCCGCTGGCCCGTGTCCACCTCCAAGCCGTCTGGGATGTGCCCGTGGGCTCAGGCCGCGGCCCGGCCTCCCGGGCTCCTCCCCGGCCTCCGCACGGACCTCACTCCCAGGTTCAGGGGTTGACTTGCCCTTACAAGTCTACGTCATCCCCCCATACAAGTCTACGTCATCCCCATACAAGTCTACGTCATCCCCCCAGGTCTCGAGACCCGGGGTGGGCGCCCGAGCTCCCGCCGCCGCCCGCCCCAGCGGCGGGGTTGGGAACGCAGAACGGGCCTTCCCGGAAGTTAGTATCCCTCCGCAGGACGCCGCCGGAAGTCCCGCCCCTCCCCCGGAACTCCGTGGGCGTGTCCCGCAGTGGGGGGCCGGCGCGGCGGTGCTGCCCGCGGGGCCCTGGTGCGCGGGGCCCTCTGTCGGGGAGGGTGCGCGGGGGAGAGGGGCCGTGCCCTCCGCGGACCAGCGGGTCCTGCTCGGCCTCCCGGCGGCGGCGGGGTCCTGGAGGCCGGGCCCCGGGCGACCTGGGTGCGCGTCGCGAGCGGCGGGGAGCCGGCTGTCTCCGCCTTGGTCTTGACCTTGCAGACTTGACGGAATCCAAGGGAAGCGTGAAAATCAGGGTTCCCCAGTGAAAGGTCGCCCGCAGCCCCGCGCAGAGCTGTGGCCGGCATTTCATCGCACCCTTCAAGTCTGCTTTTCTCATGAGTTTCCTGTGCGATAAATGGATTTCTTTGTCATACAGTCATACTGCACAGTGCTTTACTGTTGGTTCCTCTGTGCTGCAGACTTTCCTGTCCAACCCAAAGGCATGAATGGTTTTACAATACTTTTGTTGATTTTTTCATCTTTGTTGATTTTTTTTTCATTTTCAATAGTCTTTATGTCTCCAACAGGAAATCGTCTGAAGTTTATTGAAAACACTGGGGATGTGTAAACTGTGATATGATGTCACGGCTTTTGATGTAGTGGGCAGCAAAATACCAGCAGCCCTCTTTCAGTTTGGGAAATGCTCTGGGCAACCTCTGATTTGGATGCAGACAGGTAAAGCCTAGTTGGCCACTCACAACCTGTCTTTGGCCCACCCCTGCCGTGGCGCGTCACACAAGTCCTAAGATCACTGTGTATGTCTCAATCACGTGACATTATGCAGTGACAAGAGTGAGTGCCTGTGAAATACAAGTATGTCGGCCACAAGTGCTGCTCATTTAACTGTGTCTTTCCAGTGGTAGTTGGAATGCTCAGTGGGAGTATTACTTCTGGCCTCTTTATGGAATATAACCTGGACTGGACGTCTAGAATTGGACCAGATCTGAGGGCAGTGTAAACAAGGAGTTGATGATATGTATGAAGATGCTTCTTGTCTAATTTTGAATACTTCCCAGTCAGCTGCTGTCCATTATGTGACTTGAGTTGGTTTTCCATTACAAAACAACCAACCACAAACACAATGGCATAGGTGACATTAGGCATCTCACAGTGCCCATGGGTCAGAAATCCCAGGGAGTGAAGCTGGATCACTTACTCTACAACTCACGAGACATTGGTATATTGCCAGAATTTCATTCCATATTGGAGGTTGTAGGGCAGCTTTACTTATTTTGTTGTTGTTCCAATTAGTTATACATGACAGTAGAATGCATTTTGACATATCCTACAAAAATGGTATCATACAAAACTTCTCAATCTTCCAGTTGTACGTGATGTAGAAGCATACCAGTCGTGTCATCATATAGGTACATAGGGTAATAATGTCCAACTCATTCGACTGTCTTCCTACCCTTATACCCCCACCCTTCCCTTCACCCTCCTCTGTCTAATCCAAAGTACTTCTATACTCTATAGCTGTGCCCCCATTTTGAATTAGCACCCACATATTACAGCAAACACTCAGGCTTTGTTTTTTCTGGGATTGGCTTATTTCCCATAGCATGGTATTTTCCAGTTCCATCCAATTACTGGCCAATGCTGTAATTTCATTCTTCTTAAAGGCTGGGTAATATTCCATTGTGTATATATACATCACAATTTCTTTGTCCATTCATCTGTTGAAGGGCATCTAGGTTGGTTCTGTGGTTTGGATATCATGAATTTAACTACTATAAACATGGATGTAGCTGTGTCACTGTAATATGCTGATTTTAAGTATAAATTGAGGACTGGGACAGCTGGGTCAAGTGGTGGTTCCATTCCAGATTTTCTGAGGAATCTCCATACTCCTTTCCAGAGTGGTTGCAACAATTTGCAGTCCCACCAGCAAGGTATGAGTGCACTTTTCCCCCACATCCTTGCCAACATTTATTGTTGCCTATATTCTTGATAATTGTGATTCTAACTGGAATGTGATGAAATCTCAGTGTAGTTTTGATTTGCATTTCTCTGACTGCTAGAGATATTGAACATATTTTTATGTATTTGTTGATTGATTGTATTTCTTCTTCTGTGAAGTGTCTGTTCAGTTCCTTTGCCCATTTATTGATTGGGTTCTTTGGTTTGTGTCTGTGTGAAGTTTTAAATTCTCTATATATCCTAGAGATTAGTGCTCTATCTGAGGTGTGTGTGTAAAGGTTTTCTCCTATTCTCTAGGCTCTCTCGCCACATTATTGATTGTTTCCTTTGCTGAGGAGAAGCTTTTTAGTTTGATTCCATCCCATTTATTGATTCTTGACTTTTATTTCTTGCACTTTAGGAGTCTTGTTAAGGAAGTCAGGTCCTAAGCCCACATGGTGAGGATCTGGGCCTACTTTTCCTTCTGTTAGGTGCAGGCTGTCTGTTCTAGTGCCTAAGTCTTTGATCCACTTTGAGTTGAGTTTTGTGCAAGGTGAAAGATAGGGGTTTGATTTCATTTTGCTACATATGGATTTCCAGTTTTTCCAGCACCATTCGTTGAAGATGCTGTGTTCTCCAGTGAATGTTTTTGGTGCCTTTTTAAAGTATGAGATAACTGTATTTATGTGGGTTTGTTTCTGTGTCTTCTATTCTGTACCATTGTCTGTTTTGGTGCCAATACTATGCCATTTAAAAAAAAATTTTTTTTTTCAGTTGTAGTTAGACACAGGACCTTTATTTTATTTATTTATTTTTAGGTGGTGCTGAGGATCGAACCAGGGCCTTGCATGTGCTAGGCAAGTGCTCTACCGCTGGCCATTTGTGTTGCTGTAGCTCTGTAGAATAACTTAAACTCTGCAATTGTGATGCCTCTTGCTTCACTTTTCTTGCTAATGATCGCTTTAGTTATTGTGGGTCTCTCATTTTTCCAATGAATTTCAAGATTACCTTTTCTGCTTCTATGAAGAATGTTGGTGGAATCTGAATAGGAATTGCATTTAATCTGTATCACGCTTCTGGTAGTGTGCCGTTTGGACAAGATTAATTGTGCCTGTCCAGGAGCATGGAGATCTGTCCATCTTCTAGGTCTTCTTCAATTCTTTCTTTAGTGTTCTGTAGTTTTCATTATAGAGGTCTTTTTTCCTCCTTTGTTAGATTGATTCCCAAGTATTTTTTTTTTTTGAGGCTGTTGTGAATGGGGTAGTTTTTCTAATTTCTCTTTCAGTGGGTTTATCACTGATGTATAGGAATGAGATTTATTTATGGGTATTAATTTCATATCCTGCTATTTTGCTGAAGTTTTCTGGTGTACTTTTTTGAATCTTGTATATATAGCATCATGTCATGGGCAAATAGTGATAGTTTGAGTTCATCTTTTCCTGTTCATATCCCTTTAATTTATTTCATATCACCCTGATACCAAAACCAAACAAGGATGCATCAAAAAAAAAGTTTTGACAGAAAACTTCAGACCAATATCCCTGATGAACATATGCTGCAGGCTGGACGGCGGGGCCCGCGTGAGCCTTGGCTCCGCTTCTGCCCGCTGCTGTTTTCACCTGCTGCCTTCCTGCTGGGCGCTTTCGCGGGTCGCTGTCAGTGCACGCCGGCTTGCGATGCTGCAATCCGGCTGAGCACAAAAACACAAGCCAGATGGAACTGAAACAAAGTTTTATTTTGTGAGAGGCCGTGTGCGTCCCCCTAACAAGCCGGTCCACACACCCACACACGTGTGTCCCTACCGGACCCGGGGGGCTCCACTTCCCCCGGAACACCCTCCTACCATCCTTCCCCAACCAATGGGAACTCTCCAGGAGTCTTGTAACTTGAGTCCCCAAATGGGCCTAAGTGAACAGTAGGAGCCCAATTTCCATATGAATGTAATACTTTGCAGTGGCTCCTAGCATCTGCCCCCTTCTGTTTAATTAAGCAATGGCAATGTGGCTAGGGACCGTGCCTGGTAGGTTGTCCAATTTAACATGTGGTTCTTACCCGTCATGGGAGAACTGACTTTTACACGTCAGTTTCCTGTCTTAGGTTGAATCCACTGTAATCAGATCAACCCGTCACTGACTACCGGTCTAGCATAGCCATGCTTGTGGATAGGCCTAAGCACCAGTGGGGGGGTGAGGTTCTTGCCTCACCTCTGTTGGCCCCCAAATTTAACTTTGGTGCCAGTGGGGGGGTGAGGTTCTTGCCTCACCTCTGTTGGCCCCCAAGTTTTAGACCATCACTAGTAGAAGGGAGGAAGATACAGAAATGCCACGACACCAAGCCAATTGACGGCTCCTTAGGAAGAACAGTAACACTGGTGACACAGCAGCTAAGATATTTCAGCACTACCATAATTCACTGTATCAACAAATAGAGCACAATGCATACAGGTGATACATAGTCCAGGCAAGTTGTGTAAGCAGTTCAAAGTGGAGGAGTCTATCAATATGTCCATTTCCTCCCAAAGTAAATTAAGTCCTTGATTGAGCAGTTCAAAGTGGAGGAGTCTGTCAATATGTCCATTTTCTCCCAAAGTAAATTAAGTCCTTGATTGAGGATACTTATTGAGTTATATTGATTGATGTATCAGTTTATATAGTTTACTGTGATAGCTATCATAGAAGTTGTAGTTTGGTTTTATCTTAGTCTTCACCGGCATTGGGATGGAGATGGGAATTCTGGCCATGGTGCTAAAGAGACATTATCTTGAACAGAATTGTTAAATATAATGAAAAGGAAAGGTGAAAGTAAACAAACAGATCTGTTAACCACCTTTAAAAGCAAAATTTATAACAGCTGTTTACCTAATTTAAATTAAACCATATAAGTCACGTGATTTTTTTTTTTTTTTTTTTTTTTTTTTTTTTTTTTGGATCCATTTATATCTATTTATACATGAGCGCTCCTTATAAATGAAATATGGACATACACACATACAGACATACAACACAAAACAGTGCATACATAACATAGAACATATAGGACAATAGTAAATAAAGGCCTTGTAGCTATACCTAGGTGAAATCTCCATTGCAATGTTTAAAAACTTTACAGTTAAAAAAAAATAAAACACAGTCAAAAAATAAAACTGATCAGAAAAACATTAACCTAGGTTTGTATGAGCTCAAAAAGAAAGAGAAAATAAATAAATAAATAAAATAGAACCTTATGATGTGGGAAAAATGTAATAATAAAATAGATATTGAAAAAGGCACCGTGGTAAATCACTGTTGTAGATGTAAGAATAGCCAAGCTGGAGCTCTGGATATCAGCTGTTATGGATTTGAGTCAAATCATCTTCTTTTTCTGTAGAAATTGTTTTAGTTAATCTCTCTGGAATCCAAATTGGTTGTTGTTCCTCCTGTGGAAAAACACAGACGGAGCCCCGACTCCAGACTATTACTGGGTCCGGACCTTTCCATTGTCCTGTTAGAATATCTTTCCAAAGTACCTTAGGCTTATGTACATTTTTCGGATACATATGTCTTTCCGCAGCACTAAGTCCTGATGAATCCAAATTTAGAAAGTTTAGAGTAAAAAGGGTTATTTTAAGTTTATCTTTGGGGGATATATACCCTTTTCCAATTCCTTCCTTTTGTTTTAATAAGTACATTTTAATAGTTTGATGAGCTCTTTCAACTATGCCTTGACCCTGTGGATTGTATGGGATTCCTGTTATATGAGTAATGCCAAATGATGAGCAAAATTGTTTAAAAGAGTTAGACGTATAACCAGGAGCGTTATCAGTTTTTAACTGTTTAGGAACACCCACAGTGGCAAAATTTTGTAAGCAATGAGCTATAACATCTTTAGTTTTTTCTCCGGCATGAAGGGAGCCCATTAAAAATCCAGAAGAAGTATCAACTGTAACATGTAAATATTTTAATTTTCCAAATTCTGGCAAGTGTGTAACGTCCATCTGCCAAATATGGTTAGGTATCAGTCCTCTAGGATTGACTCCAAGATTAACTTGTGGTAAAAATGTCACACAATTTTGACATTGTTTTATTATATGTCTGGCTTGTTCCTTAGTTATTTTAAAACGTTTTTGTAAGGTATTAGCATTGACATGGAACCTTTTATGAAAATTTATAGCTTCTTCTATTGTGGAGAAAATATGTATGTCATGTGTAGATTTATCTGCTAGTTCATTACCCAAACTAAGGGCTCCAGGCAACCCTGTATGTGCCCTGATATGTCCAATAAAGAATGGATCTTTTCTGTCCCAGATTAGAGTTTGTATAGCAGAAAACAAAGAGAAAACAGTAGAGGAAGGAGAAATCCTACCAGCATCTTCAAGGGATGCTATAGCATTAACTACATACTGGCTATCAGAGAATAAATTAAATACAGAATCTTTGAACATCATAAAAGCTTGTAATACTGCATTGAGCTCTACCTTTTGAGCTGATTGTTTGGGTACTAAAAATGTAAAAGTTTGATCAGGGGTAACTACCGCTGCTGTACCATTGTTTGACCCATCAGTGAATATATTTGGAGCATTCATGATAGGGTTTTTTTTTGTCATTTTAGGAAAAACTACAGGATGCTTAGACCAAAAGGACAACAAGGGATTAGATGGCAAGTGATTATCAAATGAGACACTAGATTTACACATGATTATTGCCCAAGTATTTAACTCATTAGCTAACTCATCAATTTGATCCATAGTATATGGAGTAATAATTTTATTGGGAGAAATCCCAAACACTCCCTTCGCTGCTTTTATCCCTTTGAGTATTAATTGTCCTACAGCCTCAGGATATCTAGTAAGAATAGTATTAGGGGAATACGATAAATGTATCCACAATAATGGACCTTCTTGCCAAAATACTCCTGTAGGAATATTTTTTGTTGGTAGTACAATAAATAATAAAGGCAAACTTATATCAATTCTATCCAAATGCATATTTTCCATATATGTTTCAATGATTTTTAATGCCTTTCTTGCTTCAGGCGTTAACATGCGGGGTGAATTTGGATCTGATGGACCTTTTAGGATATCAAATAAGGGTCCTAATTCTCCTGTTGGTATGCCTAGGTAAGGCCTTATCCAGTTTATGTCTCCCAATAATTTTTGAAAGTCATTAAGTGATTTGAGTTGATCTACTCGTATTTGAATTTTTGGTGGACGGACCATGGTTGAGGATAATAAAACTCCTAAATAATTAATTGGAAAATTTAATTGTACTTTATCTATTGCTATGTCTAGATTATAATTTTTTAGTAAGTTTGTAAGTGTGGCATAACATTCTAGCAATGTGTTCTTATCTTTATGTGCTAATAACACATCATCCATATAGTGAAATATTTGTAGTTCAGGATTTTGATTTCTAAGTGGCTGGATTGCTTTATTAACATAAATTTGACACATAGTCGGGCTGTTCGCCATCCCCTGGGGTAAAACTTTCCACTCATATCTCTGATCAGGACCTTCATGATTTAGTGCAGGGATAGTAAATGCAAAATGTGGACTATCCTCGGGATGAATTGGAATTGAAAAGAAACAATCCTTAATATCTATAGTTAACACATGCCAGGTTTTTGGTAAAGCAGACAATTGGGGAATCCCTGATTGAGCAGGTCCCATAATAACCATCTCATTATTAATGGCTCTTAAATCTTGTAATAATCTCCATTTACCAGATTTCTTTTTAATGACAAAAATGGGAGTATTATGGGGAGATACGGAAGGTTGTAAATGTCCTTCCGCTAATTGTTGTTTGACCAGATCGTGGGCTACTTGTATCTTTTCTTTAGTCAGGGGCCACTGAGGAACCCACACTGGTCTTTCTGATTTCCATGTAATTTTGATTGTCTCAGTGGCCCTTTTTGAAAACCCAATCCATGTTTATTTATTTCTTGATCTATTTGAATTGGTGCTATCATATCTTGATCTTGTTTCCTTAATCCTTTTTCTTTTCTAAAGCCTTGTTTAGCCCTACTAGTGGGCGCGTTAGAATTGACGTTATTTGTTAATGTCAATCCTAATTGATCTAGGACATCCCGTCCCCATAAATTTATGGGAAGATGGTCCAATACATAAGGCTGTATAGTTCCTTCACATCCTTCAGGATCCCTCCAATCTAATACCATAGCACTTCTATGGGGGTTAGTTGCCACTCCTAGGCCTCGAAGCGTTTGAGTGGCTTGTTGCAATGGCCAGTGCTTTGGCCATTCCTGACGAGATATGATGCTGAGGTCAGCACCTGTGTCCAGCAGCCCATTAAAATCATGTCCTTGAATATTTAATTTTAGCATTGGGCGAGAATCTAAATTTAAAGAAAGCATAGCCCAATCTACACCTGTGGAGCCTAATCCCTTGGAACCTCTTTCTACATTACAACTGGAAAATTCATCATGTAGGCTGGGTATTATTAATAACTGTGCTATTCTATCTCCTGATGAAATTACGGATATACCTCTTGGAGAACTGGCTATAATTTTTATTTCACCCTCATAATCGGGATCAATTACCCCAGGACTTATCATAAGTCCTTTTAGTGTAGAAGAACTGCGTCCTAATAATAAGCCTACTGTTCCTTGGGGAAGAGGTCCTTTTATTCCTGTGGGAATGATTTGAACTCCCATCTCTGGAGTTAATACTGCTCTGGCAGAGGCACAGATGTCCAACCCTGCGCTCCCTCTAGTTTGTCTGATGAGGGATCTGATGGATAGTGCGTCCTGGGCACTACCTTGATGGTGCTGCTGGGTTCCTCCATTGCCCCGTATATTTGTGGCTTTGGGCCCCGGGGCATTGGGCCCTCCAATTCGTTTTTTGACAACGGGGCCTGATACCTTTCTCCACGATATTGTGGGTAGACACTTGGTCTTTGTCCATTTTTTGATAACGGAATACCCTCTATGGTGGTTTGAGAACGGCATTCATTAGCCCAATGTCTCCCTCTATGGCATCGTGGGCAAATACCCGGGATTCTACTCCTTTGATACCTAGCTTTGTTAAACCCTCCTCCTATGGGGCAATTTCTTTTAAAATGTCCTTTCTGATTGCAATTATAGCATGTTTTTGGTTTGGTATCTAAAGCCTGTTTTACTTCAGCTGCCATGACTTGTCCTTGTTCATCAATGTCGCTACATAATTTAATATATGTGTTTAAATCTCCATGTTTCCACGGTCTAATGACCTCTTTGCAGCAACGATTTGCTTGGTCATAAGCCAGTTGTTTTATAAATGGCATTGCCTGTTCTGTATTTTCAAATGTCTTAGAGGCTGTTTCAATAAGTCTAGCTACAAAGTCAGCGTAGGGCTCATTAACTCCTTGTGTTATCTTAGATAGTTGACCTTGTAAATCCCCTTGTCCCTTCAAAGTTTTCCATGCCTTAATTGCATTCATAGTGATCTGAGCGTATACGCCAGGATCATATCTAATCTGTTGCCTCTGACCCTCATAAGGTCCTTTCCCCAATAGCATTTGAGAATCTCTTTCAGGATAACCTGCTGCTGCATTTCGCCTAGCTGTCTCCCTGCAAAATTCCTCATTGGCAATTTTCCATAATAAATATTGTCCTCCATTTAGCACAGAGTGACACACGCTAGCCCAATCTTCTGGTGTTAAGTCCCAGCTGGTAATAGATTCGACCATTCTGACAGTAAAGGGAGCCGCAGGCCCGTAGGTTTGTACAGCTTCCTTTAATTGCTTTACTATTTTGAAATCTAAGGCACGGTAAACTCGTTCCCTTTCTTCTCCCCGCTCAACTACAGGGCATGCTAACTTTTGGGGTCCTGCCTCAGGATTCTGTTCATCACCTATGGAAACTGAGGGCTGCTCAGCTACAGGTGAAGCTGTTGGTTGAATTACGCCCTCTGGTGATGGAACGGAGTTAGTACTAGCCTCCCTATCTGAGGGTCGTTTTTTCCCTAAGCTTGCCTTCTTCAATTTTTCTTCTGTCTGACTAGCTTGAGGGACCTTTTGTTTTGCTTGACCTAATAAGTTTTCTGCCATAGCCTGGACCTCTAACAATTTACTTAACAGTCTTTCGGTTTGTTTTTTACTAGATTCTAATCTACTATAAAGGTAACGTAACCCAATAAGGTAGGATAGAAGAAAGCCAAAACAGAATGAAACAGAAACGGAGAGGAGAAAAATGATTATATCAATTTTTTCTTTCTCAGGGCCGAATAACTTAAAACCTTGAGCCAACCATTTTTCCCAATTCGCCTGAAAAAATTGTAAGGCTAGAGAGCCTGAAATAAAAGCAGAATAAATCAAAACAAAAATACCCATTCTGTCGCCTTTCCTTAGGGGCGAGCGATATCACTCACCTATAAATTTTGGGCGTTCCCCGTACAAGGGCCACCAAAATGCTGCAGGCTGGACGGCGGGGCCCGCGTGAGCCTTGGCTCCGCTTCTGCCCGCTGCTGTTTTCACCTGCTGCCTTCCTGCTGGGCGCTTTCGCGGGTCGCTGTCAGTGCACGCCGGCTTGCGATGCTGCAATCCGGCTGAGCACAAAAACACAAGCCAGATGGAACTGAAACAAAGTTTTATTTTGTGAGAGGCCGTGTGCGTCCCCCTAACAAGCCGGTCCACACACCCACACACGTGTGTCCCTACCGGACCCGGGGGGCTCCACTTCCCCCGGAACACCCTCCTACCATCCTTCCCCAACCAATGGGAACTCTCCAGGAGTCTTGTAACTTGAGTCCCCAAATGGGCCTAAGTGAACAGTAGGAGCCCAATTTCCATATGAATGTAATACTTTGCAGTGGCTCCTAGCAAACATAGATGCAAAAATTCTGAATAAAATTCTGGTAATTTGCATACAAAAACATATTAAAAAGATAGTGCACCACGATCAAGTGGGGTTCATCTCAGGGATACAAGGTTGGTTCAACATATGGAAACCAATAAATGTGACTCATCACATCAATAGACTTAAAGACAAGAATCATATGATCATCCAATAGATAAACAGAAAAATAAAAAGTAATTGACAAAATACATCATGTTCAAAACACTAGCAAAACTCGGGACAGTAGGAACATACCTCAACATTGTAAAAGCTATCTATGCCAAGCTGAAGCCCCACAGTATTATACATGGTGAAAAAATGAAACCATTCTCTCTCAGAATTGGAACAAGACAGGATGCCCTCCTTCATCACTTCTATTCAACAGAGTCCTGAACACCCCAGCCAGAGCTCCACTTGTTAACCCCTTATAGGATGCAGACAGTTCCTTTTTTCTCATGCTATTCTCCTTGCCGCCTTGATTTTTAAAAAATAGTTCTTTTTTAGTTCTTGATAGACCTTTATTTTTTATTTTTAAATTTATTTTTTAGTTTTAGGTGGACACAATATCTTTATTTTTATTTTTATGTGGTGCTGAGGATCGAACCCAGTGCCTTGCACATGCCAGGTGAGCACGCTACCACTTGAGCCACATCCCCAGCCCAGGCCTTTATTTTTATTTATTTATTATTTCATGCTGAGAACCAACCCAGTGCCTCACACACGCCAGGCAAGTGCACTACCACTGAGCCCCAGCCGCAGCCCTGCTGCCTCCTTGATTCTGAAGTCAGCAGTGGCAGGCTATCTTCTGACTCTCTTCTCATCTTCTGACTCTCTTCTCATCTTCTGACTCTCTCAAGTCTCTTCCTCATTTCTCTGTAAATATTCAAATTATTACATGGCCTTACATAGCTAATTCATATAATCCTGCTCAATTACTTTCCTAGGGATGCTACAGCAGTTTCTACTACCTTGGTGGCTTAAAACTGCAGGAGTTTCGGTCCTGGAGACCAGAAGTCTTAACAAGGTATCAGTAGATCCTTGCTGCCTTCGGGAAGCTGTGGAAGAGTGTCTGCACTCACCTCCTTGAGTGCTGCGTGGCTCTTGGGATCCCATCACTCTGATCTGTTGTCTGACCTTCATTGTTATCTCCGTGTCCTCTCCAATTCCCTCCCCAGTGCTGAAGGTCAGTCATTGGGTGTAAGGTCCCCCTTGATCTGAGTTTAATTTCATCTCAAGATCATCCTTAGCAGGTTACTTCCCTAAGCACTTTGTTTCCAAATCAGGAAGCTTTGCGAGAGTCTGAGTGGTCATAAATTCGGAAGAATACATTTCATGCCACCCTACTGCCTATATTAAGGTCATTGATCAATAATAACCTTAATTCCATCTGTTAGGCCCAATGTGACCCATTCACAGGGTGACATCATGGGCCAGGATTAGGGAAGGGGAGCTACATTCTGCTGCCTCATAGTTTATGACCACTCACCGACATGCAGCACATACAATTGCAATTTTTAATCACACTTTTTGAGTGGCCTATGTAGGAGGCACTGTTCTTAGCAATGGAAATGGGAATTATATAGATAAGTCCCACCAAGAAATAAATACCCAATAATTACAAAGGTTTGTGAAATGTGTTTTGAAGACAAAGAGGTAATAAAGAAAGGTGTTGGGAGGTGGTCTTAGCAAGTGTCGTAGAGTAGAGGCCCCTGTGGAGGAAAGAGGCATCCACGGTGAGGCTCGGAGCAGCCGGTGCACAGGGCTCAGCGAGGCTTCCCAGCGTCCATCCAGAAACACTCAGCGCAGAGGTGAGTGTTGAGATCCAGGGTCTGAATCAGGAAGGCTAAAGTTAAATTTGGAGGGCCCAGTGAGGAGTTCTGATGTCGTTGAAAGATTTTCAGCAGGAAGGGACACTACTGGGTTCATGCTCTGGTACTGAGTGGCCAGAGGTTGGCCAGTAGAGCACAGGAAGATGCAGGGATGCACCCAGGAGGACTGGCTGTGCAGAGAGATGGTGACTGTGGCCCTTGGCCCTGCCTGCCTTGACACGACCCTTTAAAGCATGCAAGGCTCTCTGCGTGAAGACAGTCCTGCCCACACCGCACCTTCCAACTGAGTGTCTCTCTTCTGTTTCCAGGTCAAAACTCACTCTGTGACCCCCTGAGGCTGATCTCACCTCCCTCCTGAGGCCATCTGGCCACAGTGCTCCTGGCCACCTCCTGCTGGTGCACCCTGCTGAGTCCCATGAGCAGTGAGCTCAGAGGCACCTGATAGCCTCCAGGAGGCCTCCAGGTGCTGAGACAGTCCACGCCAGATCTTCAGGACACTGCAGCCTCCAGGGGCCAGTCCTGGGCTCCCTCCCCAGTGTGACGTGTGTCTGTCCTTCCTGCCCCTCCTCGCAGAGCACAGATGTTCCTGCCAACTCTGATCTGCAGAGCTGCTGTCCATCTGCAGAGAGCTCCTCACCACAGGTGAGCTGGCCAGCTGGCACAGAGCTTTGAAGGAGGGGTCAGCACCCAGACAGGGGCTAGGCCCCCCTGGAGCAAGGCAAGGGCAGGGTTCTGGTGGACATGCTCTCTGGTGTTAAACAATGGTGTGTGTGTCTCCATGTGTGAGACTGCATCACTGTGAAGTCTGGGGTGTGTGTGGTGTGTTCGGTGTGTATGTGCCGTGTGCATGTGTGCATGGTATAGAATGTGTGTATGTGTGTCCGTGTGCTGGGTGTGTATAATATTGCATGTGGTGTGTGTAACACAGTATGTCGAATGTAACATGGAGTGTGGAATGTGGTGTCCAACTGGCATGTGTGGTGTGGAACATGGTGTACGGTGTACACATATTATGGCATGCGGTGTGCAGCATGCATATGGGGTGTTATGGAGTGTGTTCAGTAACATGGCGGGTGGTGTGTAACATGACATATGGTGCACATGTATCATGGTGTGTGGTGTGCAGAATGTATGTGGTGTGTAATATGGCTTGTGGTGTGAAGTGTGGCCTATGGGGTGCACCCGGTAGTGTGTGGTGTACAGTGTGGCCTGTGGGGTATAATATGTAGTGTGGTGTGCAGCATGGCCTGTGGGGTATGGCATGGTCTGTGGGGTGCAGCGTGGTCTGTGAGGTACAGCATGGCCTGTGGAGTACAGCATGTGGCCTGTGGTGTGTAGCGTGATCTGTGGAATGCAGTGTGTGGCCTATAGAGTGCAGCGTGTGGCCTATGGGATGCAGCGTGGTCTGTGGGGTGCAGCATGTGGCATGTGGTATGCAATGTGACTGTGGGGTGCAGTAGGTGGTGTGTGGTGTGCAGTGTGGCCTGTGGGGTACAGTAGGTAGTGTGTGGGTGCAATGTGGTCTTTGGGGTACAGTGTGGCTTGTGGAGTGCAGTGTGGCCTGTGGTGTGGAGCGTGTGGCCTGTGGTGTTCAGCAGGTGGCCTGTGGCATGCAGCGTGGTCTTTGGGGTGCAGTGTGGCCTGTGGAATGCAGTGTGGCCTGTGGTGTGCAGCAGGTGGCCTGTGGTGTGCAGCGTGGTCTGTGGGGTGCAGTGTGTGGCCTGTGGTGTGCAGTGTGGTCTGTGGTGTGTAGCTTGATCTGTGGAATGCAGCATGTGGCCTGTAGGGTGTAGCGTGTGGCCTGTGGGGTGCAGTGTGGCCTGTGGTGTGCAGCATGTGGCCTATGGGGTGTCCTGCTGCCCCATGCTGGACTTGGCCATCAAAAGTGACCCTGGGCCACCCTGCATGGCAGCAAGTGCCCGGGGTCTACCTTTCTGCCTGCGCATCCGGGGCCCAGTTCCCAGGTGCCTGGGAAGTCCCCGTCGATGCCAGCTGTGCTGGTGAAACAACTCCCTGCATCGGTGACAAGCCTCTGTCCCCTGGCTTCTGCCCACCGAGACTCTGGTCTGAGGTGGGAAGCAGCAGCTCATGGACAGGGCACCTCCATCCAAGAACTCATGACTGCAGATGCCAGGGGCACTCCTGCGGGCCAGCCGCACCTCCAGGAGCAGGTCCGCAGGAGCACAGTGTGGCTGCAGGCAGGCCGCCTCCCTCACAGAGAGCACAGACCACAGCCAGCCTCGCCACAGCGTGGCACTCACGGCTTTGCCCAGGGCATCGGGGCTTTCCGAGGCACCACAGGACATTTTTATGGGAGGAGGAGGTATCTAGAGCCAGCGATGTGCCCTGCCAGCCCTGAGTCACACACCAGCACCTGCAGAGTGCAGGCTCCGCGGGTCCAGGGTCCAGGCTCCCTCCACGGCCAGCCCTCCCTCGGCTCCTGGGCACACTGTTCCTCAGCCCAGAGGATGGACCGCAGCTCCCACAGGATGGCTGCTGAGAAGGCGGCTCCTGCACAGACAGGTGCTGGGGGTGAGGCACCCAGCGCCTTCCAGCCAGGACTCTGGCCCCAGACCCGTGGGTCCTTCATGGCCCGAGGAGCCCTTAACTGCCTCCGTGGAATGGCCTCTGTGAGTCTCCCCGGTCATCAGGCAGGACCAAGTCCATCCAGGTGGGACAAGCCTGGCCCCGTGGATTCACCCCAGAGCCACTCTAGCTGGGGTCACATGAGAGCTCAGCGCTGGGTACGCTGATGCTGGTCTGTGGTGGTGACATGAATGACTGACAGGTTGCAGCCCATGCCCACGGCCAGCCCCAGCTGCCTGCTGCTGTGGGGCCACCTGTCGTGAGGACCTGACCCGTCCACTCCTGGAGGACCAGCAGCTGCACTCCAGGCAGGGTCTGTAGCTGGTAGAGTTTGGAGCTCTGGGCTTGGCCAAAGGCCTTCTTTTGAAGGGACTGCCGCGTGGTGGACAGACAGCTTCCCATTGTCCTTCAGCATGGCACACACTGTGCCGGGGTGTTGGTGGACCAGGGCTGGAGAGGTCCTGTGGGTGAGCAGGCAGCCCTTCCTGCAGGACTGGGAGCAGAGCACCCTCCAGCTCCGTGGGAGCAGCTCAGGCCTTAGCCACCGTCCTGTGGAGTGGCCACCTGGCTGTGCAGCTGACCCCAGGCACTGGTGCTGTTGGATACGCTGATTCCCGTGCAGGGCCCTGGCTGTCCTCCTGGCTTTGGGGGCTGCTCTGTTATGTGACCAGCAGGCTACCTTGTCTGGTCCATATCAGGGCGAATTCCTGTGGGGACATAATGGGAAGTAAAGTGGTTTCATTTGACGTTGGACCAGTCATGCAGCTGACGGTGGTTTTTGTCTTCTCCCACCTGACATCTTGCCCTCTGTGGACACAGGCAGTCTGTGGCGAGCCTCAGGCCCTCCACAGCAGGAGGCAGCAGGGGTCCAGTGGGGGCTTGTGACTCTGGCTCTCCAAGTCACAAAGGCGGGCAGTGGGCCATTGGAAAGTCACGACCCAGAGCCAGCACACATTTTAAACAGCCTACCCTGTCCTTATCGAACATGGCACCGTGTGTGCTGTGCCAGACACATTTCTCCCGCAGCATGATGGGCACCACCAGGCACGTCCACCGACGAGGACTGGCACCTCGTCCGCCCTCTGCTAGCCTCTGTGTTGCCCTCAGCATATAAGGAACACATCGTCTTTATATCTTCACAAGGCGTTTTCATGAGTCATTTTCATATGTTTTAAGTCTGTTTATTGCATCCCTGCTCCCTAATCTCAAAAGTTTAATCTAGAGCCATTTATACAATTTAAAATTAAAAAGGAGAAGTCATTTACTTGAATCTCCCAGCCAAGTGCACACCCCACACACACCCCTGCTCTCAGCTAGAGTCCCCTCCACCCTCCCGCAGGCCCCCCCCCAGCTCACTGGGGAACCACTGCTGAGCAGGCTGGGAGCACTGGCTCTGGCCCCTCAGGGAAGCGCCCTGCACACAGCAGCCCGGCCCTGCTCTGCGCCCCTCCATCCAGTGCCATGCCGGCCACAGCTCATGGGGGGACTCTGCCACCACCAGAGAAGGTTCTTCTACTGAGGGTGGAGCCATGGCCTTGCCAGGGAGGGGACCAAGGGGCAGCAGCCCAGAGACAGGGACAGAGAGGGAGGACAGGTGAGGGAGGGTGCTCTCCTGCCTGGCAGAGGGAAGACCCATGCACGAGTTTCTGTGAACTGCTCTAGCACCTTCTGGAGGCCCCGAGGCCCAGAGTGATTAAAACATGTGCCAGCATTTCAGGTCTCCCCACCATGAGTCAGAGCACCCAGCTGGGTCCCTTCTTCCCACCCAGTCGCCCTGGATCACAGACGGACATTTACTTGGGGGGGGGGGCAGTGCCTGATCCTTAATTGTATCCATAACACACACTCGTGAACATCAAGCACAGCAGTGGTGTGTAAGGTGCAACCCCTCCCCTTCCTTCCTGATGCCACTCAGCACCGAGGGTGGGTGCAGCCACAGGTGTCCTCCAAATTCAGAAACCGGCGAGGGGCCATGGGGGATGAAGAAAAGGCAGGCAGACAACACATTGAGACCGAAAGCCGGGGCCAAGGCTGGGGTTGTGGCTCAGTGGCAGAGCGCTTGCCTGGTACATGAGAGGCACTGGGTTTCATCCTCAGCTTCACATAAAAATACATAAAGGTATTGTGTCCATTTGCAACGAAAAAAGTGTTTTTATAAAAAGGTTATTTGTGGGAAAGTTTCTGCAAAGCAGGCCATCTGAAGGGCGCAGGACTGTCGAGACATTAGGGTCATCTTGTGCTGCTCAGAATTGCCAGTCCCGGGGAGCTGGTGCCTGAGCTGAAGGCCTGCAGCATCCTCCGGCCGGGGTGACCATAGCAACTGGGCCATCTTGACTGTACCTTCGCACAGGAAGTCCCCAGTGCTACACAGCCATGAGGTAATCAGGAGCCGTGGTTGGAGTCTGTACCATTGTCTGTTTTGGTGCCATACTATGCCATTTAAAAATATTTTTTTCAGTTGTAGGTAGACACAGGACCTTTATTTTATTTATTTATTTTTAGGTGGTGCTGAGGATCGAACCAGGGCCTTGCATGTGCTAGGCAAGTGCTCTACCGCTGGCCATTTGTGTTGCTGTAGCTCTGTAGAATAACTTAAACTCTGCAATTGTGATGCCTCTTGCTTCACTTTTCTTGCTAAGGATCGCTTTAGTTATTGTGGGTCTCTCATTTTTCCAATGAATTTCATGATTGCCTTTTCTGCTTCTATGAAGAATGTTGGTGGAATCTGAATAGGAATTGCATTTAATCTGTATCACGCTTCTGGTAGTGTGCCGTTTGGACAATGTTAATTCTGCCTGTCCAGGAGCATGGAGATCTGTCCATCTTCTAGGTCTTCTTCAATTCTTTCTTTAGTGTTCTATAGTTTTCATCGTAGAGGTCTTTTTCCTCCTTTGTTAGATTGATTCCCAAGTATTTTTTTTTTTTTGAGGCTGTTGTGAATGGGGTAGTTTTTCTAATTTCTCTTTCAGTGGGTTTATCACTGATGTATAGGGATGCGTTTGATTTATGGGTGTTAATTTCATATCCTGCTATTTTGCTGAATTTATTATTTCTAGAAGTTTTCTGGTGTACTTTTTTGAATCTTGTATATATAGCATCATGTCACGGGCAAATAGTGATAGTTTGAGTTCATCTTTTCCTGTTCATATCCTTTTAATTTCTTTCATCTGTCTGATTGCTCTGTCTAGAGAAAGGACTCTGTTGAATAGAAGTGGTGAAAGAGGGCATCCCTGTCTTCCTCAAGGGTTTAGAGGGAAGGCTTTCCATTTTTCTCCATTAGAATGATGCTGGCCGGGCTTGGCATACCTAGCTTTGAAGGTGTGAGATATGTTCTTATTATCCCTAGTTTTTCCAGTATTTTGAACATGAAGGGTGCTGTGTGGGAGGCCATCACACTAGGTGACCAGCATTTTCCTTCTCTGATTGGTTGAGGCTCTGTCGGTCACTTCCAAGTGATCTGGCCACATCAAAGTGGCCCTAGATGGCTGCCCCGGTCTTGGATGTGGCAAAATGTCACAAATGTGTCTTCATGCCTAGGCGTGTCTTCCTGTAGGCCCATGGGTCAACCTATGCTCACCTGTTCCTTTGTGATATTACCCCCTTGCCCTGTCTGGGATAGAATGTTCCATGGAACCGCCCTTTGTGTGTCCCCTTCTCTTGCTCTGCCCTTGGATGTGGCCTTCCTAGATGTCAGTCAACCTGCTCACAGCAGACATCAGGAAGCTAGACTCAGCCCCCTGAAACCTGACCCCTTGCCTAGGTTGAATGGCGTCTCCTCAATAAAAGGGGTCAGCTCTCTCTCTCTCTCTCTCTCTCTCTCTCTCTCTCTCTCTCTCTCTCTCTCTCTCTCTCCTCCCTTTCTGCGGATGCTTAAGGTCGGAAGAGCTGTCACAGGATCCCCAAAGAAAAAGGTATCTCTGTCCCTTGTGTGGTTATTTCACGTGGCCCAGTTCCCTGGAGTGACCCTGTGTGTTCTTGTCGCTGGGAATGTGACAGGGCTGTATTTTGTCAAATGTTTTTTTCAGCATTTTTTGGTACGATATAGGATTTCCATTTGTTGATCCAACCTTGCATGCCTGGGATGAACCTCACTTGATGGTGGTGCAGTCTCTTTTTAATATTTTTGTATGTGATTTGCCAGAATTTCATTGAGAATTTTTGCATCTATGTTCATCAGGGATATTGGTCTGAAGTTTTCTTTACTTGATGTTTCTGATTGCTTTTATTATCATGGTGATACTAGCTTCATAGAATGAGTTTGGAAGGGTTCCCTCCTTTTCTATTTCATGGAACTATTTGAGAAGTATTGGTGTTAATTCGTCTTTGAAATCTTGTAGGACTCAGCTGAAAATCTGTCGGATCCTGGGCTTTTCTTGGTTGGTAAGCTTTTTAAGGCTTGTCCTAATTCATTGCTTGAAATTGATCTGTTTAAATCATGTATGTCCTCCTCATTCAGTTTAGGTAGGTCATGTATCTAGAAATTTGCTGATGTCCTCAAGATTTTCTGTTTTATTGGAGTATACATTTCACAACTATGTCTGATTATCTTTTGTATTTTAGTAGTGTCTAATGGGATATTTCCCTTTACATCATGAATTTCGTAATTGGAGTTTTCTCTTTTTCTTCATTAGTGTGGCTAAGGGTTTATAAATTTTATTTATTTTTTTCAAACAATCAGCTTTTTGTTTTGTCCTTTTTTTGGATTATTTCATTTGTTAGTTTCATGGCTTTCAGCTCTGGTTTTAATTATTTCCTGTCTTCTAAATGCTTTGGGGGTTGATTTGTTCTTATTTTTCTAGGGCTTTGAGATGTAATGTTAGGACATTTATTTGTGGACTTTTTATTATTTTAATGAATGAGCTCAACTGAATGAACTTTCCTCTTAGCACTGCCTTCATACTGTCCCAGGTATTTCAGTATGTTGTATTGCTATTCTCATTTACCTCTAAGTATTTTCTTAAATTTCAACCCTGATTTTTTCTGGTATCCATTCATCATTAAATAGTGTATTATTTAGTCTCCAGGTGTTAGAGTAGGTTCTATTTCTTATTCTGTTATTGATTTCTAATTTCATTCCATTATGATCCGATGAAATACAGGGTATTATCTCTATTTTTTTGTATTTGCTAAGATTGCATCGAGACATAAGATATGGTATATTTTAGAGCAGGATCTGTGTGTTGCTGAGAAGAAAGTGTATTCAATCATTCATGGATGAACTATTCTACATATTTCAGTTAAGTCTAAATTATTGATTGTATTATTGAGTTCTATAGTTTCTTTGTTCCGTTTTTGTTTAGAAGATATATCCAGTGGTGAGAGAGGTGTGTTAAAGTCACCCAGTATTAGTGTCTTGTGGTCCATTTGATTCTTGAAATTGAGAGGTGTTTTTTAAATGTATGCAGATGCTCCATTGTCTGGAGCTTACATATTTATGATGGTTATGCCTTGTTGATGTATGTTTCCCTTAAGCAGTATGAAATGTCCTTCTTTTCCCCTTCCGATTAACTTTGGCTTGAAGTCTGCTTTATCTGATATTAGGATAGAAACCCCTGCTTGTTGACAAGATCCATGGGAGTGATATGTTTTTTCCCATTCTTTCACCTTCATGTCTTTGCCTATGAGAGGAGTTTCTTGGAGACAGTCGATTGTTGAGTCTTGTTTTTTATTTTTTAATTTTTTTTATTTTTATTTTTAAAGAAAGAGTGAGAGAGGAGAGAGAGAGAGAGAGAGAGAGAGAGAGAGAGAGAGAGAGAGAGAGAATTTTTTAATATTTAGTTTTTCTTAGTTCTCGGCGGACACAACATCTTCCTTTGTATGTGGTGCTGAGGATTGAACCCGGGCCGCACGCATGCCAGGCGAGCGCGCTACCGCTTGAGCCACATCCCCAGCCCCAAGTCTTGTTTTTTAGTTCAGTCTGCTAGTCTATGTCTTTTGATTGATGAGTTTAGGCTGTTAACATTCAAGATTATTATTGAGATATGATTTGAGTTCCCTGTCATTTTGGTTTATTTCTAGCTTATAATTTGAATTAGTTTCTCCTAAGATTGACTCTTCCTTTAGTGTAGTTCTTCCCTTTCCTTATTTTCCCTTTAAAAAAAAATTTCCTCCTCATGGAATATTTTGCTGAGGATCTTCTGTAGTGCAAAAGTGTAGGCTTTCTAGTTGCAAATTCTTTTAACTTTTGCTTAATCATGGAAAGTTTTTATTTCATTTTCAAATATGAAGCTTAATTTTGTTGGATACAAGATTCTTGGCTAGCATCTGTTTTCTTTCACAGCTTGGTATGTGTAATTCCAGGTCTTCCTAGCTTTGAGGGTCTTGGTTGAGAAATTGGTTGATATACAGATTGGTTTCCCCCTATATGTAATTTGATATTTTTCTCTCTCAGTCTTCAAAACTCTGTATTTATTCTGTATGCTAGGCATTTTCATTACAATGTGTCTTGATGTAGGTCTGTTGTAATTTTGTACATTTGGGGTCCTGTAGCCTCTTGTATTTGATTTTCCATTTCATATTTTAGATTTGGAAAACTTTCTGATATTATTTTATTGAAAATATTGGAGGCTGGGGATGTGCGCTCACCTGGCATGCGTGCGGCCCGGGTTCAATCCTCAGCACCACATACAAAGATGTTGTGTCCGCCGATAACTAAAAAATAAATATTAAAATTCTCTCTCTCTCCCTCTCTCCCTCTCTAAAAAAAAAAAAAAAAAAAAAACAAAGAAAATATTGTATATTCCTTTGGTTTGTATCTCCACACCTTCATCCATCCTGATAAATCTTACATTTGGTCTTTTCATGTTATCCCATAATTTTTGGAAATTCTGTTCATGGTTTCTTAACATCTTCTCCCTGTGGTCAACTCTATTTTCAAGATTATGTATTTCATCTTCATTGCCTGAGGTTCTTTCTTCTAAGTGGTCTAGTCTGTTGGTGATGCTTTCTATTGAATTTTTAATTGTTTCCTTCATTTTGAATATTTATGCCTTTTTCCCCCAGAATCTCTGCCTTATTTATTAATTTATTTTTGCATCAGGGACTGAACCCAAGGGCATTTAACCACCAAGCCACATCCCCAGCCTTTTTAAAAAATATCTTTTTCGTTGTCAATGGACCTCTATTTTATTTATTTAAATGTGGTGCTGAGACTAGAACCCAGTGCCTCACACCTGCTAGGCAAGTGTTCTACCGCTGAGCCGCAACCCCAGCCCCTCTGTCTCCTTATTGAAGTCATCTTTCACTTCTTATATTTTTTAATCTAATTTCATTCTTTATACCATCTTTTACTTTGCAGATAAGTTTAACTGTGTACATTCTAAGCTCCTTCTCTGACATTTCTTCCACTGTGGTGACAGTGGATCCTGTTATTGGAGCATCTTGGTTGTGCCCTTGATTTTTCATGTTGTTTATGTGTCTACCCCTCTCACAGTATGAATCTGAGGCAGTAGAGTTTCTACGTTTTGGACTTGCAGTGTCCCTGAAGGTTTCCAGTACCTCTCTGTTTAGGGGGAGACAAATAACAACAACTAAACTGGGTGCCATGGCACACACCTGTCATCCCAGTGGCTCAGGAGGCTGAGGCAGGAGGATCACAAGTTCAAAGGTACCCTCAGCAAAATGTGAGGCACTAAGCAACTCAATGAGACCCTTTCTCTAAATAAATTACAAAATAAGACTGGGGATGTGGCTCATTGGTTGAGTGCCCCTGAGTTCGATCTCCAGTACCAACAACAACAACAACTAAGCCACCAATGCAAACAATATACAGCATTAAAACAAATAGCTCTTACTATGATGTCTACAATACTAACTATCAAAATAAACAGAAATGATATGATCAGTTAATGCCTACAATAAAAACAGCAAGTTTTCAAAAGGGTTTACAATTTCAAATGGTGGACATGGAGAGAACGGAAGTGCTATCAAGATGTGATGATTATGAGGGAGAAGGAGAGAAAAAGAAATAAAAAAATTAACGGAACCTTAAAGAGCACAATAGAGATCGGCTGTTAGCAAGGAAAACAGGTTGGGGAAAATTTATATAAAGTAAAAATTTTAAAAAAAATTAAAAATAAAAGAATGCAAAACTCAAATATACTACTCAAATATCAGAGTTCACAAAAAACCAATCCATGAAAAATAATTGTCTTCAAAAATTCTGGAAATGAAAAAAATTATGAAAATGTATAACTGTCTATGAATCATCATGGTCACAATTAAACAGAGAAAAAGAACTTAAAAAAGAAAAAAATCTCAATGAAAAGTTGAATTCTCTCCATTGGCGTTCAGAATATGCCCCGCTTCTCTCTCGGCAGTGTTGGGCAGTCTTCTGGAGAGCCATGTTCCCTGGGCCTGCTGGGGTGGGAGGTGGCCCACAGGCGGAGGCTGGCTCGGGCTCCGGTGGGCGCCAGGCTCTTCACTCAATGCTGGTTGGTCTGGAGATTTCAGTCAGTGCATCTCCAGGGCCCGGTGCTGGCTTGTCCAGGCTGGGGACGGTACTGAGGGATCTCTCCTGAGCTCCACTCGTGGGCAGGGGGAGAAAATTCTTAGTCCCCTACCTCACCTGCAGACCCCACTTTCCTGGTCTCAGTTTCAGTCTCCAACAATTTCTCCCACACGTGGCTCAGTGGCAGAGCACTTGCCTAGCACATGTGAGGCACTGGGTTTGATCCTCAGCACCACATAAAAATAAATAATAAAACAAAGGTATGAAAAAACTGACACGATATGATGGGTGTCAACTATTCTGTCTTGGAAAGGTCTCACATTTCTCTTTGTTGGAAATCTTTTTAGTTTTCAATCCAATCATTTTTGTATTTGGAATTGAATCCAGAAGCACTTTACCACTGCACTGCATCCTGTTTTTAAATTTTTGAGGCAGAGACACCCTAAGTTGCTTAGGGTCCTGCTTTATAAATTGGTGAGGCTTGTCTTGAACTTGTGATCCTCTTGCCTCAGCCTCCGGAGTTGCTGGGATTACAGGTGGGCTCCACCTTGTCCTGCTCAATTCAGTCTTCTTTAGCAGAGATAATTGGCTCACTTGTTTAATGAAAGGATTATAAGAAAAGTGATACACCAATAGGAGCTCATGAATCATCTAGATGGAACCGGTAATAAGTCACCATTAGCCTTTTTGACATAGGAAATGTCTCCAGGGTAACCTAGTAGTTGGGACCCTGTTGACCAAGTGGGTACTGTCGAAAACTGCCGAGCCTTGCTCCTCACACTGCATGTCATGTGGCCGGTTCCCCATGAAGCCCAGTGAGTGTCGGCTCCTCCTGCTGCGACTGTGGATTGTGGGGGTGAGAAACTGGGTGACTCCATTTTTTAAAAAAACAGCCTCTACCTCAGAGCAGGGCCTGCCCTGTAGTGACCAGATAGCTTTGACTCAGCAATGCAAGACCAAAGAATGCTTGAGACCGAATTTTGGACCATAGCAACAACCAATCAGAGTGAGACAGGGAACATCTGAAATGCCAGGTGATCCTCCCAATAGTTTTGGTGATTGATAACAGGTTAGGAAACCGTGTAGTTTAGCATGGACACCCCTCGTGGCTTAAACCAATCAGTTCAAATGTATCCACCTCTTGAAGGCGCCAATCACCCCTACCCAACTTGTTTCCTCCAGTGAATGTGTTGATCAATGCTAAGAGTTGTGGTTTGATTTTCCCTCAGTGTGAAATGATTTGCTGTGTGATGTTGTGAAGCATAGAGTATCCCCCCAAAACCTACAAATCCTCACTGAACTAAGGGCCGGGACTCACTCCCTGGGACCGCTGCATCAGAAACGGTTGTGAGTCCAGGCTCGAGCTTGCAATAAAGACTCTTGTGTGATTGCATCGGATTCGGCTCCTGGAGGTCTATTGGGGTCCCATGAATCTGGCCTTACAGGTGCACAGATGCCCATTAACTATGGTGCTCAGTTGGAGATGACCCCTTGCTCAGCTCTGAATGACCTGCTTCTCAAATGCACCCAGTATCTTGGATGCTTTCCTCTGAAGAAGCATGATCACTCGGATCAGAGGCAGGCTACGTGCAGTCTGCGCCGGCTTCTGAGGTCCCGTCTGAGACCTGGCAGCCCACTGTGGTCACCTTCTCCGGCTCTCCCTTTGCTCTAGCTTCTTCGGCCTCTGCATGTGTTCTTGAGACGGACACACAGGGTACATCGGCAGCTTATGGAAAATGCCTCGTGGGTGAAGTGTTCTGAGACTGTTTTGTCCCAGGCCATACTTATCCGCCCCCTGCTGTGGGTGGCGCCTCCTCTGTCTCCTTTCCTGCATGTGCCAGTGTGGACCTTGGTCCCTTCCTGGCAGCTGAATGGCTGGGCATGGGAATGTCTTCTCCAAGAGACGAGGCCCAGCTGTGGGCTGAGGCAGGGGCAATGTGTAGGACGTCCAGTCAGCTTGTACCCCCGTCCCTCCCCTCACCACACTTGTACCCCCTGGGGTCCCTTCCAGCACTTCCCTCACCATAGAGAGGCTGCACACATATCTGCCACCTGAGATTTCTCTTGCATGAGGCACTTGCTCCTGTCCTTAGCCCATTTCCCACTGGGTTCCTTGTGCTCTTCTTAGTAATTCCTGTGAGTTCTTCCTCCTTTTTAATGGCAGGACTGGAGATCAACCAGGGCCTGTGCAGGCTAGGCAAGCGCTCCCTCAGCTTCCTCCGCAACCCTCATGCGAGCTCATTACACATTCTTGACACAAATCCTCTGTCAGTGGGATGAACACACCCAGACTCTTTCATTCCAGGTGCCATTTGATGAATCACAGCTGTGAGTTTCGATGTCAGGTTTCTCCATATTTTATTGATAACACCTTTTGGTCTCAGTAAGTCTTTCTGTGCAAATATCCAAAATATAGCACCCATCTCTTTTATAAAAGTTTTCTATTTTTGATTGTGAGAGTTGAGTGCTAAACTAGGGTTCTTTGGGGTGCAGGCTGTGAGGCAGGATATGACTGCCTCTGTCCTGTGAATCCTGTTGTTTTCACTCGGATACCCAGCAGACCTCCTTTAAGCCACCCAACAGACCTGGGCCTGCTTCTACTCTCTCCAGTAGATGCCCTTTCTGCACCACGCTTCCCTGCTCGATCGCTCACCCTACACCCCTTGGCCTAAGGTCTGATGAGCAGGTCCTCTTCCTGTCCTAGGAAGGGTCCTGGCTGGGGCCTTCCCCAATACGTCCACTCCCCCATGTGCCTGCTGTCCTGGAGCAGAGCCTCTACCTTCAGAGGCTGCGAAGGTGTGGGGAAGCAGCCAGCAGAACACATGGGCTCCACTCCAGGCTTATCCCCACCTTTGCCATCCGCCTGGCCCTCACTCCACCTTGCCCTGGGCAGGAGCTTTGGAAGCCTTAACTGAGACAGACTACAGACTTGAACTGGGGACCTGGGATCCAGGGGCAAAGCAAAGCATCTCTGCTCCCAACTCCCCTCCTCCCTGCTTCCCTGTCCTAAAGGTGTGCTCAGGCACTCACCATCCTCCCTGTAGACTCTGGGTGATGGTCAACCTCCTGCTTCCCTCCTCCCTGCTTCCCTGTCCTAAAGGTGTGCTCAGGCACTCACCATCCTCCTTGTAGACTCTCTGAGATGGTCAACCACCTGCTCCCCTCCTCCCTGCTTCCCTGTCCTAAAGGTGTGCTCAGGCACTCACCATCCTCCCTGTAGACTATCTGAGATGGTCAGCCTCCTGCTCCCCTCCTCCTACTTCCTTGTCCTAAAGGTGTGCTCAGGCAATCACCGTCCTCCCTGTAGACTCTGTGAGATGGTCAGCCTCCTGCTCCCCTCCTCCTACTTCCCTGTCCTAAAGGTGTGCTCAGGCACTCACCGTCCTCCCTGTAGACTCTGTGAGATGGTCAGCCTCCTGCTCCCCTCCTCCCCGCTTCCCTGTCCTAAAGGTGTGCTCAGGCACTCACCGTCCTCCCTGTAGACTCTGTGAGATGGTCAGCCTCCTGCTCCCCTCCTCCCTACTTCCCTATCCGAAAGGTGTGCTCAGGCACTCATCGTCCTCCCTGTAGACTCTGTGAGATGGTCAGCCTCCTGCTCCCCTCCTCCCTGCTTCCCTGTCCTAAAGGTGTGCTCAGGCACTCACCGTCCTCCCTGTAGACTCTGTGAGATGGTCAGCCTCCTGCTCCCCTCCTCCCTGCTTCCCTGTCCTAAAGGTGTGCTCAGGCACTCACCGTCCTCCCTGTAGACTCTGTGAGATGGTCAGCCTCCTGCTCCCCTCCTCCCTGCTTCCCTGACCTAAAGGTTTGCTCAGGCACTCACCGTCCTCCCTGTAGACTCTGGGTGATGGTCAGCCTCCTGCTCCCCGCCTTCCTGCTTCCCTGTCCTAGAGGTGTGCTCAGGTACTCACCGTCCTCCCTGTAGACTCTGTGAGATGGTCAAACTCCTGCTCCTCCTCCTCCCTACTTCCCTGTCCTAAAGGTGTGCTCAGGCACTCACCGTCCTCCCTGTAGACTCTGGGTGATGGTCAGCCTCCTGATCCCCTCCTCCCTGCTTCCCTGTCCTAAAGGTGTGCTCAGGCACTCACCATCCTCCCTGTAGACTCTGTGAGATAGTCAGCCTCCTGCTCCCCTCCTCCCTGCTTCCCTGTCCTAAAGCTGTGCTCAGGCACTCACCGTCCTCCCTGTAGACTCTGTGAGATGGTCAGCATCCTGCTCCCCTCCTCCCTGCTTCCCTGTCCTAAAGGTGTGCTCAGGCACTCACCGTCCTCCCTGTAGACACTGTGAGATGGTCAGCCTCCTCCTACCCTCCTCCCTGCTTCCCTGTCCTAAAGGTGTGCTCAGGCACTCACCGTCCTCCCTGTAGACTCTGTGAGATGGTCAGCCTCCTGCTCCCCTCCTCCCTGCTTCCCTGTCCTAAAGGTGTGCTCAGGCACTCACCGTCCTCCCTGTAGACTCTGTGAGATGGTCAGCATCCTGCTCCCCGTCCTCCCTGCTTCCCTGTCCTAAAGGTGTGCTCAGGCACTCACCATGCTCCGTGTAGACACTGTGAGATGGTCAGTCTCCTGCTCCCCTCCTCCCTGCTTCCCTGTCGTAAAGGTGTGCTCAGGCACTCACCGTCCTCCCTGTAGACTCTGTGAGATGGTCAGCCTCCTGATCCCCTCCTCCTTGCTTCCCTGTCCTAAAGGTGTGCTCAGGCACTCACCGTCCTCCCTGTAGACTCTGTGAGATGGTCAGCCTCCTGCTCCCCTCCTCCCTGCTTCCCTGTCCTAAAGGTGTGCTCAGGCACTCACCGTCCTCCCTGTAGACTCTGTGAGATGGTCAGCCTCCTGATCCCCTCCTCCCTGCTTCCCTGTCCTAAAGGTGTGCTCAGGCACTCACCGTCCTCCCTGTAGACTCTGTGAGATGGTCAGCCTCCTGCTCCCCTCCTCCCTACTTCCTTGTCCTAAAGGTGTGCTCAGGCACTTACCGTCCTCCCTGTAGACTCTGTGAGATGGTCAGCCTCCTGCTCCCCTCCTCCCTACTTCCCTGTCCTAAAGGTGTGCTCAGGCACTCACCATCCTCCCTGTAGACTCTGGGTGATGGTCAGCCTCCTGCTCCCCTCCTCCCTGCTTCCCTGTCCTAAAGGTGTGCTCAGGCACTTACCGTCCTCCCTGTAGACTCTGTGAGATGGTCAGTCTCCTGCTCCCCTCCTCCCTGCTTCCCTGTCCTAAAGGTGTGCTCAGGCACTCACCATCCTCCCTGTAGACTCTGTGAGATGGTCAGCCTTCAGCTCCCCTCCTCCCTGCTTCCCTGTCCTAAAGGTGTGCTCAGGCACTCACCGTCCACCCTGTAGACTCTGTGAGATGGTCAGCCTCCTGCTCCCCTCCTCCCTACATCCCTGTCCTAAAGGTGTGCTCAGGCACTCACAATCCTCCCTGTAGACTCTGGGTGATGGTCAGCCTCCTGCTCCCCTCCTCCCTGCTTCCATGTCGTAAAGGTGTGCTCAGGCACTCACCGTCCTCCCTGTAGACTCTGTGAGATGGTCAGCCTCCTGCTCCCCTCCTCCCTACTTCCTTGTCCTAAATTTGTTCTCAGGCACTCACCGTCCTCCCTGTAGACTCTGTGAGATGGTCAGCCTCCTGCTCCCCTCCTCCCTACTTCCCTGTCCTAAAGGTGTGCTCAGGCACTCACCGTCCTCCCTGTAGACTCTGTGAGATGGTCAGCCTTCAGCTCCCCTCCTTCCTGCTTCCCTGTCCTAAAGGTGTGCTCAGGCACTCACTGTCCTCTCTGTAGACTCTGTGAGATGGTCAGCCTTCAGCTCCCCTCCTCCCTGCTTCCCTGTCCTAAAGGTGTGCTCAGGCACTCACTGTCCTCCCTGTAGACTCTGTGAGATGGTCAGCATCCTGCTCCCCTCCTTCCTGCTTCCCTGTCCTAAAAGTGTGCTCAGGCACTCACCATCCTCCCTGTAGACTCTGTGAGATGGTCAGCATCCTGCTCCCCTCCTCCCTGCTTCCCTGTCCTAAAGGTGTGCTCAGGCACTCACCATCCTCCCTGTAGACTCTGTGAGATGGTCAGCCTCCTGCTCCCCTCCTCCCTGCTTCCCTGTCCTAAAGGTGTGCTCAGGCACTCACCATCCTCCCTGTAGACTCTGGGTGATGGTCAGCCTCCTGCTCCCCTCCTCCCTGCTTCCCTGTCCTAAAGGTGTGCTCAGGCACTCACCATCCTCCCTGTAGACTCTGTGAGATGGTCAGCCTCCTGCTCCCCTCCTCCCTGCTTCCCTGTCCTAAAGGTGTGCTCAGGCACTCACCGTCCTCCCTGTAGACTCTGTGAGATGGTCAGCCTCCTGCTCCCCTCCTTCCTGCTTCCCTGTCCTAAAGGTGTGCTCAGGCACTCACCGTCCTCCCTGTAGACTCTGTGAGATGGTCAGCCTCCTGCTCCCCTCCTCCCTGCTTCCCTGTCCTAAAGGTGTGCTCAGGCACTCACCATCCTCCCTGTAGACTCTGAGTGATGGTCAGCCTCCTGCTCCCCTCCTCCCTGCTTCCCTGTCCTAAAGGTGTGCTCAGGCACTCACCATCCTCCCTGTAGACTCTGTGAGATGGTCAGCCTCCTGCTCCCCTCCTCCCTGCTTCCCTGTCCTAAAGGTGTGCTCAGGTACTCACCGTCCTCCCTGTAGACTCTCTGAGATGGTCAGCCTCCTGCTCCCCTCCTCCCTACTTCCTTGTCCTAAAGGTGTGCTCAGGAACTCACCATCCTCCCTGTAGACTCTGTGAGATGGTCAGCCTCCTGCTCCACTCCTCCCTACTTCCCTGTCCTAAGGTGTGCTCAGGCACTCACCATCCTCCCTGTAGACTCTGTGAGATGGTCAGCCTCCTGCTACCCTCCTCCCTACATCCCTGTCCTAAAGGTGTGCTCAGGCACTCACCATCCTCCCTGTAGACTCTGTGACATGGTCAGCCTCCTGCTCCCCTCCTCCCTGCTTCCCTGTCCTAAAGGTGTGCTCAGGCACTCACTATCCTCCCTCTAGACTCTGTGAGATGGTCAGCCTCCTGCTCCCCTCCTCCCTGCTTCCCTGTCCTAAAGGTGTGCTCAGGCACTCACCGTCCTCCCTGTAGACTCTGTGAGATGGTCAGCCTCCTGCTCCCCTCCTCCCTACTTCCCTGTCCTAAAGGTGTGCTCAGGCACTCACCATCCTCCCTGTAGACTCTGTGAGATGGTCAGCCTTCTGCTCCCCTCCTCCCTGCTTCCCTGTCCTAATGGTGTGCTCAGGTACTCACCGTCCTCCCTGTAGACTCTGTGAGATGGTCAGCCTCCTGCTCCCCTCCTCCCCGCTTCCCTGTCCTAAAGGTGTGCTCAGGCACTCACCGTCCTCCCTGTAGACTCTGTGAGATGGTCAGCCTCCTGCTCCCCTCCTCCCTACTTCCCTGTCCTAAAGGTGTGCTCAGGCACTCACCGTCCTCCCTGTAGACTCTGTGAGATGGTCAGCCTCCTGCTCCCCTCCTCCCTGCTTCCCTGTCCTAAAGGTGTGCTCAGGCACTCACCGTCCTCCCTGTACACTCTGTGAGATGGTCAGCCTCCTGCTCCCCTCCTCTCTGCTTCCCTGTCCTAAAGGTGTGCTCAGGCACTCACCGTCCTCCCTGTAGACTCTGTGAGATGGTCAGCCTCCTGCTCCCCTCCTCCTTGCTTCCCTGTCCTAAAGGTGTGCTCAGGCACTCACTATCGTCCCTGTAGACTCTGTGAGATGGTCAGCCTCCTGCTCCCCTCCTCCCTACTTCCCTGTCCTAAGGTGTGCTCAGGCACTCACCATCCTCCCTGTAGACTCTGTGAGATGGTCAGCCTCCTGCTACCCTCCTCCCTACATCCCTGTCCTAAAGGTGTGCTCAGGCACTCACCATCCTCCCTGTAGACTCTGTGACATGGTCAGCCTCCTGCTCCCCTCCTCCCTGCTTCCCTGTCCTAAAGGTGTGCTCAGGCACTCACTATCCTCCCTCTAGACTCTGTGAGATGGTCAGCCTCCTGCTCCCCTCCTCCCTGCTTCCCTGTCCTAAAGGTGTGCTCAGGCACTCACCGTCCTCCCTGTAGACTCTGTGAGATGGTCAGCCTCCTGCTCCCCTCCTCCCTACTTCCCTGTCCTAAAGGTGTGCTCAGGCACTCACCATCCTCCCTGTAGACTCTGTGAGATGGTCAGCCTTCTGCTCCCCTCCTCCCTGCTTCCCTGTCCTAATGGTGTGCTCAGGTACTCACCGTCCTCCCTGTAGACTCTGTGAGATGGTCAGCCTCCTGCTCCCCTCCTCCCCGCTTCCCTGTCCTAAAGGTGTGCTCAGGCACTCACCGTCCTCCCTGTAGACTCTGTGAGATGGTCAGCCTCCTGCTCCCCTCCTCCCTACTTCCCTGTCCTAAAGGTGTGCTCAGGCACTCACCGTCCTCCCTGTAGACTCTGTGAGATGGTCAGCCTCCTGCTCCCCTCCTCCCTGCTTCCCTGTCCTAAAGGTGTGCTCAGGCACTCACCGTCCTCCCTGTACACTCTGTGAGATGGTCAGCCTCCTGCTCCCCTCCTCTCTGCTTCCCTGTCCTAAAGGTGTGCTCAGGCACTCACCGTCCTCCCTGTAGACTCTGTGAGATGGTCAGCCTCCTGCTCCCCTCCTCCTTGCTTCCCTGTCCTAAAGGTGTGCTCAGGCACTCACTATCGTCCCTGTAGACTCTGTGAGATGGTCAGCCTCTTGCTCCCCTCTTCCCTGCTTCCCTGTCCTAGAGGTGTGCTCAGGCACTAACCGTCCTCCCTGTAGACTCTGTCAGATGGTCAAACTCCTGCTCCTCCTCCTCCCTACTTCCCTGTCCTAAAGGTGTGCTCAGGCACTCACCGTCCTCCCTGTAGACTCTGGGTGATGGTCAGCCTCCTGATCCCCTCCTCCCTGCTTCCCTGTCCTAAAGGTGTGCTCAGGCACTCACCGTCCTCCCTGTAGACTCTGTGAGATGGTCAGCATCCTGCTCCCCTCCTCCCTGCTTCCCTGTCCTAAAGCTGTGCTCAGGCACTCACCGTTCTCCCTGTAGACACTGTGAGATGGTCAGCCTCCTCCTACCCTCCTCCCTGCTTCCCTCTCCTAAAGGTGTGCTCAGGCACTCACCGTCCTCCCTGTAGACTCTGTGAGATGGTCAGCCTCCTGCTCCCCTCCTCCCTGCTTCCCTGTCCTAAAGGTGTGCTCAGGCACTCATCGTCCTCCCTGTAGACTCTGTGAGATGGTCAGCATCCTGCCCCCCGTCCTCCCTGCTTCCCTGTCCTAAAAGTGTGCTCAGGCACTCACCATCCTCCCTGTAGACTCTGGGTGATGGTCAGTCTCCTGCTCCCCTCCTCCCTGCTTCCCTGTCCTAAAGGTGTGCTCAGGCACTCACCATCCTCCCTGTAGACTCTGTGAGATGGTCAGCCTCCTGCTCCCCTCCTCCCTGCTTCCCTGTCCTAAAGGTGTGGTCAGGCACTCACCGCCGTCCCTGTAGACTCTGTGAGATGATCAGCCTCCTGCTCCCCTCCTCCCTACTTCCCTGTCCTAAAGGTGTGCTCAGGCACTCACCGTCCTCCCTGTAGACTCTGTGAGATGGTCAGCCTCCTGCTCCCCTCCTCCCTGCTTCCCTGTCCTAAAGGTGTGCTCAGGCACTCACCATCCTCCCTGTAGACTCTGTGAGATGGTCAGCCTCCTGCTACCCTCCTCCCTACTTCCCTGTCCTAAAGGTGTGCTCAGGCACTTACCGTCCTCCCTGTAGACTCTGTGAGATGGTCAGCATCCTGCTCCCCTCCTTCCTGCTTCCCTGTGCTAAAAGTGTGCTCAGGCACTCACCATCCTCCCTGTAGACTCTGTGAGATTGTCAGCATCCTGCTCCCCTCCTCCCTGCTTCCCTGTCCTAAAGGTGTGCTCAGGCACTCACCGTCCTCCCTGTAGACTCTGTGAGATGGTCAGCCTCCTGCTCCCCTCCTCCCTGCTTCCCTGTCCTAAAGGTGTGCTCAGGCACTCACCATCCTCCCTGTAGACTCTGGGTGATGGTCAGCCTCCTGCTCCCCTCCTCCCTGATTCCCTGTCCTAAAGGTGTGCTCAGGCACTCACCATCCTCCCTGTAGACTCTGTGAGATGGTCAGCCTCCTGCTCCCCTCCTCCCTGCTTCCCTGTCCTAAAGGTGTGCTCAGGCACTCACTGTCCTCCCTGTAGACTCTGTGAGATGGTCAGCCTCCTGCTCCCCTCCTTCCTGCTTCCCTGTCCTAAAGGTGTGCTCAGGCACTCACCATCCTCCCTGTAGACTCTGTGAGATGGTCAGCCTCCTGATCCCCTCCTCCCTACATCCCTGTCCTAAAGGTGTGCTCAGGCACTCACCGTCCTCCCTGTAGACTCTGTGAGATGGTCAGCCTCCTGCTCCCCTCCTCCCTGCTTCCCTGTCCTAAAGGTGTGCTCAGGCACTTACCTTCCTCCCTGTAGACTCTGGGTGATTGTCAGCCTCTTGATCCCCTCCTCCCTACATCCCTGTCCTAAAGGTGTGGTCAGGCACTCACCGCCGTCCCTGTAGACTCTGTGAGATGGTCAGCCTCCTGCTCCCCTCCTCCCTGCTTCCCTGTCCTAAAGGTGTGCTCAGGCACTCACCGTCCTCCCTGTAGACTCTGTGAGATGGTCAGCCTCCTGCTCCCCTCCTCCCTGCTTCCCTGTCCTAAAGGTGTGCTCAGGCACTCACCGTCCTCCCTGTAGACTCTGTGAGATGGTCAGCATCCTGCCCCCCGTCCTCCCTGCTTCCCTGTCCTAAAGGTGTGCTCAGGCACTCACCGTCCTCCCTGTAGACTCTGTGAGATGGTCAGCATCCTGCCCCCCGTCCTCCCTGCTTCCCTGTCCTAAAGGTGTTCTCAGGCACTCACCGTCCTCCCTGTAGACTCTGTGAGATGGTCAGTCTCCTGCTCCCCTCCTCCCTGCATCCCTGTCCTAATGGTGTGCTCAGGCACTCACCGTCCTCCCTGTAGACTCTGTGAGATGGTCAGCCTCCTGCTCCTCTTCTCCCTGCTTCCCTGTCCTAAAGGTGTGCTCAGGCACTCACCGTCCTCCCTGTAGACTCTGTGAGATGGTCAGCCTCCTGCTCCCCTCCTCCCTACTTCCCTGTCCTAAAGGTGTGCTCAGGCACTCACCGTCCTCCCTGTAGACTCTGGGTAATGGTCAGCCTCCTGCTCCCCTCCTCCCTGCTTCCCTGTCCTAAAGGTGTGCTCAGGCACTCACCATCCTCCCTGTAGACTATCTGAGATGGTCAGCCCTCCTGCTCCCCTCCTCCCTACTTCCCTGTCCTAAAGGTGTGCTCAGGCACTCACCGTCCTCCCTGTAGACTCTGGGTGATGGTCAGCTCCTGCTCCTCCCTCCTTCCTGCTTCCCTGTCCTAAAGGTGTGCTCAGGCACTCACCGTCCTCTCTGTAGACTCTGGGTAATGGTCAGCCTCCTGCTCCCCTCCTCCCTGCTTCCCTGTCCTAAAGGTGTGCTCAGGCACTCACCATCCTCCCTGTAGACTATCTGAGATGGTCATCCTCCTGCTCCCCTCCTCCCTGATTCCCTGTCCTAAAGGTGTGCTCAGGCACTCACCGTCCTCCCTGTAGACTCTGTGAGGTGGTCAGCCTCCTGCTCCCCTCCTCCCCGCTTCCCTGTCCTAAAGTTGTGCTCAGGCACTCACCGTCCTCCCTCTAGACTCTGTAAGATGGTCAGCCTCCTGCTCCCCTCCTCCCTACTTCCCTGTCCTAAAGGTGTGCTCAGGCACTCACCGTCCTCCCTGTAGACTCTGTGAGATGGTCAACCTCCTGCTCCCCTCCTTCCTGCTTCCCTGTCCTAAAGGTGTGCTCAGGCACTCACCGTCCTCCCTGTAGACTCTGTGAGATGGTCAGCCTCCTGCTCCCCTCCTCTCTGCTTCCCTGTCCTAAAGGTGTGCTCAGGCACTCACCATCCTCCCTGTAGACTCTGTGAGATGGTCAGCCTTCAGCTCCCCTCCTCCCTGCTTCCCTGTCCTGAAGGTGTGCTCAGGTACTCACCGTCCTCCCTGTAGACTCTGTGAGATGGTCAGCCTTCAGCTCCCCTCCTCCCTGCTTCCCTGTCCTAAAGGTGTGCTCAGGCACTCACCATCCTCCCTGTAGACTCTGGGTGATGATCAGCCTCCTGCTCCCCTCCTCCCTGCTTCCCTGTCCTAAAGGTGTGCTCAGGTACTCACCGTCCTCCCTGTAGACTCTGTGAGATGGTCAGCATCCTGCTCCCCTCCTTCCTGCTTCCCTGTCCTAAAGGTGTGCTCAGGCACTCACCGTCCTCCCTGTAGACTCTGTGAGATGGTCAGCCTTCAGCTCCCCTCCTCCCTACTTCCCTGTCCTAAAGGTGTGCTCAGGCACTCACCGTCCTCCCTGTAGACTCTGTGAGATGGTCAGCCTTCAGCTCCCCTCCTCCCTACTTCCCTGTCCTAAAGGTGTGCTCAGGCACTCACCGTCCTCCCTGTAGACTCTGTGAGATGGTCAGCCTCCTGCTCCCCTCCTCCCCGCTTCCCTGTCCTAAAGGTGTGCTCAGGCACTCACCGTCCTCCCTGTAGACACTGTGAGATGGTCAGCCTCCTGCTCCCCTCCTCCCTGCTTCCCTGTCCTAAAGGTGTGCTCAGGCACTCACCGTCCTCTCTGTAGACTCTGTGAGATGGTCAGCCTCCTGATCCCCTCCTCCCTGCTTCCCTGTCCTAAAGGTGTGCTCAGGCACTCACCGTCCTCCCTGTAGACTCTGTGAGATGGTCAGCCTCCTGCTCCCCTCCTCCCTACTTCCCTGTCCTAAAGGTGTGCTCAGGCACTTACCATCCTCCCTGTAGACTCTGTGAGATGGTCAGCCTCCTGCTCCCCTCCTCCTTATTTCCCTATCCTAAAGGTGTGCTGAGGCACTCACCATCCTCCCTGTAGACTCTGTGAGATGGTCAGCCTCCTGCTCCCCTCCTCCTTACTTCCCTGTCCTTCTGGTGTGCTGAGGCACTCACCATCCTCCCTGTAGACTCTGTGAGATGGTCAGCCTCCTGATCCCCTCCTCCCTGCTTCCCTGTCCTAAAGGTGTGCTCAGGCACTCACCGTCCTCCCTGTAGACTCTGTGAGATGGTCAGTCTCCTGCTCCCCTCCTCCCTGCTTCCCTGTCCTAAAGGTGTGCTCAGGCACTCACCGTCCTCCCTGTAGACTCTGTGAGATGGTCAGCCTCCTGCTCCCCTCCTCCCTGCTTCCCTGTCCTAAAGGTGTGCTCAGGCACTCACCGTCCTCCCTGTAGACTCTGTGAGATGGTCAGCCTCCTGCTCCCCTCCTCCTTACTTCCCTGTCCTACTGGTGTGCTGAGGCACTCATCGCTGACCCGCAGACCTGGCTTGGTAGTCACCTCTTCTTCTCATAATTCATGGTATCTGGGCTCGTGTATGAGTGTCGTCCACCTGCTGTTTTTAACTGAAAGTTATGGCATATTTAACATTTTCCTCTTGAGTCATGTTAGTAATTTGTGTATTTTTTGGCCTTTTTCTCATCTTGTCTATGTTTAGTTATCTTTTCTCTGCTGTGGCCAAACATCTGAGAACAATAACTTAGAGGAGGAAAAGCTCATTTTGGGTCCCAGATTCAGGGCCTCAGTCCATGTCAGCTGAGTCCTAGGTCTGGGCTAAGCTGATGCAGATCATAATGGCAGAGAAATGTGGCAGAAGCACTCAGTTCAGAACTGGGGGGTCAGGAAGCAGAGAGAACACCACTCCCTGGGAACAAAATGTAAACCCCGTGGCACCCTAGTGGCCCACCTCCCCCAGCCACTGGTTACCTGCCCATGGTGACCACCCAGTTAGTGGACTCTAAAGGCTCCATGCACCACTCAGGCCACGGCTCTCATCATCTCAGCATTTCAGGGTATCGGTCCCAGGTTCCAGGTCTGCGCATCAGGTTACAGGTCTCGGAATCTGATCGTTTCCCCTTGAACATTCCTGCATTCTCTGGGGCCACCCTAATAATCTACACGGTACAATCTGTGGCTGTGCCGGCTTACCCTCTTGTGGTCCTTTCCCTTAGAATTGGGAGTGAAGTCCCATCGGTTTCTTGTGGCTCTGGTGAGTGGAGTCTCCTGTCAGCTGCGAGCCCGCAGACCTGTTGTGGTCTGTGGGATCTGCAGACACCCAGCTCTTGGCTTTGCTGGACTTGGCTGGACTCACCTGTCATTCTCCGTTTCTTGCTGTACTCGAGTTTGTGGTTCTGTCCCTTTAGGCTTGATCTTGGTTTGCTGTCCTTTTTTACCTTTTAAAGTGTGCGCTTGGGCACTGACTCCAGGTCTTCCTCAGCTCAGGTGCTGCCAGCCACCCGTTCCCTCTCCGCACAGCTGTCACCGATTCCCAGATTTCTGGTGTGTAATCTGCTCTTGTGACTTCTGTCTGACTCACTGGTTGCCTGATTTCCATATATATGAATCATATGGTTTTTCCTTTTTGGATGTTTTTGGTTGTAGATGGACTCAGTACCTTTATTTTTTTAAATTTATTTTTATGTGGTGCTGAGGATCAAACCCAGTGCCTCACCTGTGCTAGGCCAGTGCTCTGCTACTGAGCCCCAGCCCAGCGCCTGGTTTTCTTTTATTAGTGATATTTAGTTTTATCCCACTGTGACTGAAAACAATACTCTGCATGTCAGTTTTTGAAATTCCTGAAGACATTTTTGTAGTACTGTGGACTCACATGGGGTGTGTCCTGGAGAGAGTAAGAAGGTGTACTCCATGGTTGGGTGGGTGTTCTGTGTGGGTCTGTGAGTCCTGATTAGTTTTCCGGGTTCAAGTCCTTTCTTTCTTTTTGATTCGTGTCTGATTTTCCCATCATTTCCTAACAGGGGCATGTTGAAGTCTCCCACGGTTATTGTAGCTCTGCCTGTATCCCACTTCAATTTTGTCTGGATTTGCTCTATTTACTTTGGGACCCTGTCTTTAGAAGTGTAGAATATTTAGATCTTGCTGGATTGAAACTCTTATTAATACCAATATCCTTCTTTGTGTCTTAAAATTTTTTTTCAACAAAGTCTATTTTTTGACAGTGAAACAGCTACTTTGGCTCTCTTTTGATTATGATTGGTATGCAACCTTCTTCTGTTCTTTCAAACTCCAAGTTTCAGACCCTACAGAGTTTCTTATAGAGAGTATATAATGGACCGTATTTTTGGGGGCTGCAATTGTGGCTCAGCGGTAGAGCGCTCGCTTAGCTCGGGCGGGACCCGGTTTCGATCCTCAGCACCACATAAAAATAAAGGCGCTGTGTTGTTTCTATCTACACCAAAACAATAAATATGTTTTCCTTAAATGACCATATTTTTAAACCAATCTCATTTTAATAGTACTAATCAATCCATATGCATTTAAAGCAATTACTAACAAGAAAAGACTTAATTCTGCATCTTAGCATTTTTCTGATTATCTTATGTGATTTTACCCCTCAATTCCTCCACTGCTGCCTTTTTGTACCTAACATATTATATTTTCAATTGTTTTGTCTATATTAAATACCTATAGTTTGCCACTTTGACGTCTCTTGTCTTTTCTGTACATCTTCTCATCGTTCTGTTAGCGGTCACCTTGGGAACACGGTTGGCACCTTCCGTCTGTCACAGCCAGTCCCAGGAACTCCAGCTGAGGGTGCCCCCTGGACCTTCTCATCTTCCTTCTTCCTCTGCTGGTCACCATCACGCTTCTCGCTGAGATCAAGGCTTCCCACGGTCCCCTTCTGAGCCGCGTGGGTAGGAGAGTCACACACCCGGAGAAGGCCACTCAGGGCGCCCTGGGCTCGGGCCTTGCCCCGCCTTTCCCCTGGGGCCTGAAGGGCTTCCTTGGACTTCTTTTAGGGCAGGTCACGAAGGAACGTCCTCAGCTTCTGAGAATCGGAAAGTGTCTCTAAGGATCCACTTGTCAGCAGAGCTTTGGTGCAGCTGTTCCTGGTTCTGCCTTCCTTGGGGCTTCACGGTCCCCCTGGTGCTGAGGCGCTGGGTTTTGTGGGAAGTCAGTTTAGTTTCTCGGTTGTGATCAGCCGTTTCTCTCCTGCTGCTGTAGAAATCCTCTCGTGGCAAGTGGAAGAAGAAGCCGGCGGCTGAGGCGGTTCACGAGGTTCCAGAGTAGTAGTCGGTGCCGCCATATGCCATGGGCCGGGCTGAGGCACATTGAGGGGACGTGGGGCTGGACCATGGCGGGCGCTCGGGCCGCCGCCTGGGCAGGGTCCTCAGCCTCTTCAGGCAGCCCGCCGCCTCAGGAGCCCCTAGAAGAGTTCTCCCGGACTCAGTACCGGGCCCAGGACGGCAGCGGGACGAGCGGCTCCAAGGTCGAGCGCATTGAGATGTCTGGAGCTGTTTGGCGGAGACTTCTGTGTCAGCGTGATTCCCAATGTGAAGGGGATATCTGTGGTCACTATCCCCGGCACATGGTGTTCCTGGAGTATGAGAGTTCTGAGAAGGAGAAGGACACGTTTCAGAGCACTGTGCAAGGAGCCAGCTGCAAGACCTCATCAACCGCAGCAAGATGGCCAGGTGCAGAGGACGGGGCGTCTGCCCGGTTCAAAGGCAAGCACATTTGCAGGTCAGCCACGCTGGCTGGATGGGGGAGCTCTAGGGACGCTCTGGCTACAACTATTTTTTCTCAGGGGGTGCAGATGATTCCTGGGCAGATGTGGAGGACATCACAGAAGAGGATTGTGCTCTTCGAAGTGGGGACATGCATCTTTTTGATAAGGTCAGAGGCTGTGACATCAGGTTACTTTGGTACTTGTCAGTCAAGGACATCTGTGATCTCATGGTGGAATCTGGCATGAACGTAGCCTCCTCCGAGAAGGTGGACCAAGCCCAGCGCTATGCCGACTTCACTCTCCTCTCCATCCCGTATCCAGGCTGTGGATTTTTCAAGGAATATAAGGATCGGGATCACACGGCCGAAGGGCTCATATTTAACTGGAAGCAGGACTACGTCGATGCCCCCTTGAGCATCCCCGAATTCCTGACTCACCCTCTGAATATTGACTGGAGCCTGTATCAGAGTGGGGACCCGGTGCAACAGACACAAAGCCACCTGAAATTGCTGCTCTCCACAGTCAACAGCGATGACGACAGCGGGCGGCTGTGCACTGTGTCTCAGGCTGGGATGGGCCCCCTCTTCATCTCTCTCCTGCGCCTTTCCTCGTGGCTGATGGACTCATCCACACGCCTCTGAAGCCTGCTGAGACCCTCTACCTAACTGTGGCCTATGACTGGTTCCTCTTTGGGCACATGTTGGTAGGTTGGCTCAGCAGAGGAGAGGAGATTTTCTCCTGCTGCTTCCGTTTTCTGAAGCATATCACCTCCGAGAAGGAAGACCCAGAGGAGGAGTGTGCCTGCCCGGGACGCGGCTCCACTGTGGAAGACATCTGCGGAGACGAAGGGACTTCTCCTGGTCATGGACGAGGAGTGTGCCTGCCCGGGACGCGGCTCCACTGTGGAAGACATCTGCCCGGGACGAAGGGACTTCTCCTGGTCACGGAGGAGGAGTGTGCCTGCCCGGGATGCGGCTCCACTGTGGAAGACATCTGCCCGGGACGAAGGGACTTCTCCTGGTCACGGAGGAGGAGTGTGCCTGCCCGGGACGCGGCTCCACTGTGGAAGACATCTACCCGGGACGCGGCTCCACTGTGGAAGACGTCTGTGGAGACGAAGGGACTTCTCCTGGTCACGGAGAGCTCCACAGGAGCCGCAGGGAGCTTCGTCCATGAGGCCGCGGAGATGATTCCAGCAGGAGCACAGACTCGGCAGCTTGGAGGAAGAATCATCGTCCTCTCCGCAGAGTGTGCTCTGGAACTGGCCACAGCCCTCTGAGGACTGCCTGCCTCCCCCCGGGGCTGGCTGAAGCCAAGTCTTCCAGCTCCTCATCTTCAAACCATCTTCCAACGCCTTCCGGGTGGGTAGCAGTCCACTGGAAGTCCCCAAACCCAGCTTGCCCTCTGAGTGCCCGGGAGACGCGGCTGCAGGAGGTGCGATCAGCCTTCTTGGCCGCATACAGCAGCCAGTGGGGCTTCGGGCAGCAGCCCCGTCCCTCTGGGGCCATGGGGGTCTGCTGGAACAGTCTGCCCGCGGTGTGGGACTGCGCGCACGCGTTTCCCGCTCCCCTCTCAGCCCAGCCCTTGGTGGGATCAGAGCCCTGCTGGCCCAGGGGTCCTGTGCGGTGGGGAACCCACACCCCTCTCCCTCACAGGCACAGCAGCCCAACACTGAGCAGGGCCAAGGTCAGGGTTTTCCAGCGCTCAGCTGCCTGACCTGACCACCACCTCATCTAGGCACGGCCTCCCGCCCACCGGGTCTTGGCCACCTGCGTGGGTCTCCCTGGGGCCTGTGGAGGCCATGACTTCATGGGGGACCCCACCCCAAGTTGTCCCCTGGGGAGGAGGGGCCACCTGCACTGAGAATGAGGCTGTTTGTCACAGGTCACAAAATAAAATCAGAGTCTGAACAAAAAAAAGAAAAAAGAAAAAGAAATGCTCTGGAGGCCGAGGTGGGGACAGCTCCGGGGCCTGGTCTGACCTCTCAGAGTGCGTCCCCTCCAGCCTGTGGGCCGCTGGGCGGTGTGCACGCCCACTCGGGTCAGCTCTGGGGATGCCTTGAGCTCCTTTTCTGCCTCTCGACCTCTTTTCTGCCTGTGACTCCCGGGATGCGTGGGGTGGTGCTCGCCCGACCCTGTCCCCGTCCCTCAGGATCTGTCCTCTTCATCCTTCCCCCTCACCCTGCAGACAGGATGGGGCAGCTGGCCTCCTGCTCAGGGCCGAGGGGCTCCTGTGGGGGGAGTGCCGTGTCACCCTCCCGGCGGAGTCTGGAGCCCGTGTTGGGGCACCTCTGCGGTCCCCCCCGTGTTGGGGCACCTCTGGGATCCCCCCGTGTTGGGGCACCTCTGCGGTTCCCCCCGTGTTGGGGCACCTCTGGGGTCCCCCCCGTGTTGGGGCACCTCTGTGGTTTCCCCCGTGTTGGGGCACCTCTGGGGTCCCCCCCGTGTTGGGGCACCCCTGGGGATCCCCCCGTGTTGGGGCACCTCTGGGGTCCCCCCCGTGTTGGGGCACCTCTGTGGTTTCCCCCGTGTTGGGGCACCTCTGCGGTCCCCCCCGTGTTGGGGCACCTCTGCGTTTCCCCCCGTGTTGATGCACCTCTGGGGTTCCCCCCGTGTTGGGGCACCTCTGTGGTTCCCCCCGTATTGATGCACCTCTGCGGTCCCCCCCGTGTTGGGGCACCTCTGGGGTTCCCCCCGTGTTGGTGCACCTCTGGGGTTCCCCCCGTGTTGGTGCACCTCTGGGGTTCCCCCCGTGTTGGTGCACCTCTGGGGTTCCCCCCGTATTGATGCACCTCTGCGGTCCCCCCCGTGTTGGGGCACCTCTGGGGATCCCCCCGTGTTGGGGCACCTCTGGGGTTCCCCCCGTGTTGGTGCACCTCTGGGGATCCCCCCCGTGTTGGGGCACCCCTGGGGATCCCCCCGTGTTGGGGCACCTCTGGGGATCCCCCCATGTTGGTGCACCTCTGGGGATCCCCCCGTGTTGGGGCACCTCTGGGGATCCCCCCGTGTTGGTGCACCTCTGGGGTTCCCCCCGTGTTGGTGCACCTCTGGGGATCCCCCCGTGTTGGGGCACCCCTGCGTTTCCCCCCGTGTTGGGGCACCTCTGGGGTTCCCCCCGTGTTGGGGCACCCCTGGGGATCCCCCCGTGTTGGTGCACCTCTGGGGTTCCCCCCGTGTTGGAGCACCCCTGGGGTTCCCCCCGTGTTGGTGCACCTCTGGGGATCCCCCCGTGTTGGGGCACCTCTGGGGATCCCCCCGTGTTGGGGCACCTCTGGGGATCCCCCCGTGTTGGTGCACCCCTGGGGTTCCCCCCCGTGTTGGGGCACCTCTGGGGATCCCCCCGTGTTGGGGCACCTCTGCGGTCCCCCCCGTGTTGGGGCACCTCTGCGTTTCCCCCCGTGTTGATGCACCTCTGGGGTTCCCCCCGTGTTGGGGCACCTCTGTGGTTCCCCCCGTATTGATGCACCTCTGCGGTCCCCCCCGTGTTGGGGCACCTCTGGGGTTCCCCCCGTGTTGGTGCACCTCTGGGGTTCCCCCCGTGTTGGTGCACCTCTGGGGTTCCCCCCGTGTTGGTGCACCTCTGGGGTTCCCCCCGTATTGATGCACCTCTGCGGTCCCCCCCGTGTTGGGGCACCTCTGGGGATCCCCCCGTGTTGGGGCACCTCTGGGGTTCCCCCCGTGTTGGTGCACCTCTGGGGATCCCCCCCGTGTTGGGGCACCCCTGGGGATCCCCCCGTGTTGGGGCACCTCTGGGGATCCCCCCATGTTGGTGCACCTCTGGGGATCCCCCCGTGTTGGGGCACCTCTGGGGATCCCCCCGTGTTGGTGCACCTCTGGGGTTCCCCCCGTGTTGGTGCACCTCTGGGGATCCCCCCGTGTTGGGGCACCCCTGCGTTTCCCCCCGTGTTGGGGCACCTCTGGGGTTCCCCCCGTGTTGGGGCACCCCTGGGGATCCCCCCGTGTTGGTGCACCTCTGGGGTTCCCCCCGTGTTGGAGCACCCCTGGGGTTCCCCCCGTGTTGGTGCACCTCTGGGGATCCCCCCGTGTTGGGGCACCTCTGGGGATCCCCCCGTGTTGGGGCACCTCTGGGGATCCCCCCGTGTTGGTGCACCCCTGGGGTTCCCCCCCGTGTTGGGGCACCTCTGGGGATCCCCCCGTGTTGGGGCACCCCTGCGTTTCCCCCCGTGTTGGGGCACCTCTGGGGTTCCCCCCGTGTTGGGGCACCTCTGGGGTTCCCCCCGTGTTGGGGCACCCCTGGGGATCCCCCCGTGTTGGGGCACCCCTGCGTTTCCCCCCGTGTTGGTGCACCTCTGGGGTCCCCCCCGTGTTGGGGCACCTCTGGGGATCCCCCCGTGTTGGTGCACCTCTGGGGATCCCCCCGTGTTGGGGCACCTCTGGGGATCCCCCCGTGTTGGGGCACCTCTGGGGTCCCCCCCGTGTTGGGGCACCTCTGGGGATCCCCCCGTGTTGGTGCACCTCTGGGGATCCCCCCGTGTTGGGGCACCTCTGGGGTCCCCCCCGTGTTGGGGCACCTCTGGGGACCCCCCCGTGTTGGGGCACCTCTGGGGTTCCCCCCGTGTTGAGGCACCTCTGGGGTTCCCCCCGTGTTGGGGCACCTCTGGGGATCCCCCCGTGTTGGGGCACCTCTGTGGTTCCCCCCGTGTTGGGGCACCCCTGGGGTTCCCCCCCGTGTTGGTGCACCCCTGCGTTTCCCCCCGTGTTGGGGCACCCCTGCGGTTCCCCCCGTGTTGGTGCACCTCTGCTGTCCCCCCGTGTTGGGGCACCTCTGGGGATCCCCCCGTGTTGGGGCACCTCTGCAGTTCCCCCCGTGTTGGGGCACCTCTGTGGTTCCCCCCGTGTTGGGGCACCTCTGGGGATCCCCCCGTGTTGGGGCACCTCTGGGGATCCCCCCGTGTTGGGGCACCTCTGGGGTTCCCCCCGTGTTGGTGCACCTCTGGGGATCCCCCCGTGTTGGGGCACCCCTGCGTTTCCCCCCGTGTTGGGGCACCTCTGCGGTTCCCCCCGTGTTGATGCACCTCTGGGGTTCCCCCCGTGTTGGGGCACCTCTGGGGATCCCCCCGTGTTGATGCACCTCTGGGGATCCCCCCGTGTTGGGGCACCTCTGGGGTTCCCCCCGTGTTGGGGCACCTCTGGGGTTCCCCCCCGTGTTGGGGCACCTCTGGGGTTCCCCCCGTGTTGAGGCACCCCTGCGTTTCCCCCCGTGTTGGGGCACCCCTGGGGTTCCCCCCCGTGTTGGTGCACCCCTGCGTTTCCCCCCGTGTTGGGGCACCTCTGCGGTTCCCCCCGTGTTGGTGCACCTCTGGGGTCCCCCCCGTGTTGGGGCACCTCTGGGGATCCCCCCGTGTTGGGGCACCTCTGGGGATCCCCCCGTGTTGGGGCACCTCTGGGGTTCCCCCCGTGTTGGGGCACCTCTGGGGATCCCCCCGTGTTGGGGCACCTCTGGGGTTCCCCCCGTGTTGGGGCACCTCTGGGGTTCCCCCCGTGTTGGGGCACCTCTGGGGATCCCCCCGTGTTGGGGCACCTCTGGGGATCCCCCCGTGCTGGGGCACCTCTGCGCTTCCCCCGTGTTGGGGCACCCCTGGGGATCCCCCCGTGTTGGGGCACCTCTGCGCTTCCCCCGTGTTGCTGATCTCCCTTGTTGAGGCCCACTGTCCGCATTTCCCTTGCTGGGTCCCCTCTAGTTTGTCCAGTACGTTGAAGACAGATGATTTAATGTCTCTGCCTAATAAGTGACGTGTCCAAGCTCCCTCGGGTGTTTTTTGCCAAAGACTTTTTCTTCTGTGAATGGGCCACATTTTCTCATTCTTTGTGGTTTTTGTTGTGACCGTTATGGTCTGGAGGCCAGGTGACCCAGTGCTCATGTGAGAGACAATAGGAGAACTTCAGAGGTGACAGGACTGGGCTGTGAGAGCCGAACCCAGTCCATGAGAGCCTCCGTGATGGGCGCGCTGGAGGCGGGTGTGTGGCTGGAGCAGGTGGGTCATTGGGGTGTGGCTCTGGGGCACGTATCTGGGGAGCTGAGCTGAGGCTCTCTCCGCTTCTTGATCCTCACGTGAGCTCCCTCCCTCCACCACACTCTTCTCCGCACCGTGAGCCCTGAGGAACGGAGCTGGCTGTCTGTGGACTGAGACCTCTGAAACTGTGAACCAGATACATTTTTCCTCTTCTAAGATTGTTCTTGTCAGGTCTTTAGTCACAGCAGCAGAAGCTGACTGAATCAATAACTAGATGCTCCAAGTATGCATCCCCTGAAATTAGACTTTCCTACCCCACAGGGGTTATGGATTTTTCCTCGTTGAGGGTAAAGTCATCCATTTGTGGCTTTTCCAAACTATTTTTGGGAAATGTGTATTATTTAAAACTGAAGCTTCCCTTCTGCTGTCTATGTTCAGTCAACGACCTGACTTTTTAAAAGTCTAGCTACCGAGAGAGGAGGAAGGTCTTCGCTTTAAATCCTCCAGTGGCTGCTCTGCGGGAGCCGTGGCTGCGGGGCAGGTGTCTGCGCTGCTCTCTCAGGCACCACAGACATCCAGGGACACAGCCCAGGTTTCTGGGTAGCAGGATCCCCTCTCTTCTCCTGGCTCAGCCCGCGGCCTGGAATGTGGCTTCTCCCCCACACACTGAGGGGCTGAGGAGCAGGTGGTGGCTGGCCCTGGGCACTGCTCACTTAGGCAGGACCAGCCCCTCCCTCCTCCAGAGGACCCCATGGTCCTGGTGCCTGGTCGGTGCAGAGTTCTGGGCCACTGGCCCGCTGCTCTCTCTGGCTGGAGGCACTGGACATTGACACTTTTCATCAGTGATGCTGACCAGAACTTCCATCTCTTAGGAAGTGCTTCCTGATGTTTTTATAGACATCATTACAGTTTCAACGGCAATACACCTGAAGTCAGTCTTGGAAGGTGCTAATCCCGTGGGTGGAGAGGCCGGAGGTGGAAGGCTGGCTGGTGTGGCCGGGGATATCCAAACCCCAAGGCTAGGAGCACAGCGCCCCCTTGCCCACTGGGTCCAACCCCTTCCAGCCTGGCTTGGCTCACAGGCACCTGGGCACACAGCCGTGCAGAGGGTGGGCCCGAAGTCTGCACTGGGTGTTCACTGCTCAGTGCCCAGTTTCCGCCCCCAGAAGGCCCACCACCCAGGAGGCGCCAGCTCTGCACACATGAGCTGCCTGCTGCCTGCTGCCTGCACCCCGGCCCCTTGCACACAGCCCCTGCTTCCCGGGAGCCTCTCTGTACCCGCCACTGTGTCTGCGGCGGCAGGCGTCACCACCCGGTGGGCGCCCCCAGTCTGCACGGTGGGCCCTCCCCCCACCTCCTCTTCTCTACTCAGTCCTCGCAGCCAGTTTTCAATCCACTGGCTTCTGGGAAAGTGTCCTCCCAGGCAGCCACCTAGAGGCCTGCGCCCAAACAGCCAGTTCACTGGGCATCCAGGGTCCTGTTCACCCTCTGGAGGCCAAAAGGACCAGCACAGGTTGGAGCCTGGCCACTGCAGCTGCAGCTCCCCGTCACCCTCCCACACGTCCTTGCCATCCTCCTTGGGAGACTCCCTTGGCCACCGGCTCCCGGTCCCCAGCTCTGTGCCTCTGGCCTCTGGTGCCAGCTGCTGCCCAGCCTCATGGCAGGAGACCATGAGAACCCACACAAAGGCACTGACTGGCACCACCCACCCTCTGAGGCAGCCCTCAGGAGAAGGCCAGCCTCTGGCTTCCAAAAGGGACGGCCTCTACAGCCCCCGAGCTCATGAGGATGTTTTCCCACCCAGAGAAGACTTAGAGTTGGGTGGCTGAAAACGAAGACAGTGGAACTCCGGGCCCCCACCTAACGTCAGAAACAAAGGCAGGTTCCATGCCCAGCACCCGGCTGAGGACCGGGACCTACTGGGGCGTCTGAGTCTGAAACATGGAACAATACATTTGAAATTCAAAAGAAGGGGTGCTTTGGTTTGGATATGAAATGTCCCCCCAAGAGCTCATGTGCTAGTTAATACAGGAGTGTTGAGAGGCGAACGAGGAGCTGAAGAGAACTGTCACCTGATCAATGGCTGACTCATCTGACGGGTTAATGGTGTTGATGAATCGCTGCATGGCAACCATCGGCAGGTGGGGTATGGTTGAAGGTCACCGGGATGTGACCTTCAGGATTCTATCTTGTTCCTGATCTCTCCTTCTCCCTCTCTTTCTCCGTAGCTGTCACAAACTCAAGACCTTTCCTCCACCATGCCCCTCCTCTGCTGCCACGTCTACCTCACCTTGGGCCCAGTGGAGTCGGCTGACCACAGACTGAATGTCTGGAACCATGAGCCTGAACCAAACTTTTCCTCTTGTTAGTTGTTCTTATCAGTGTTTCTTCACTGAGATGAAGAGCTGAGGGACACAGCTATATGGTGGCCCTCTGACTACAAAGCCATCAGCTCCTGCTGATGTATTTTTATTGTACCTTGGGTTCCTAGAAAGTGAGGAGACTCTTGAGAGTTTGGAGAAAGAAAAGAGCTTAGGGATGCATGTTCAGTATGATGGGGGAATTTCTGGGCCAAGAGCTACAAGCCAGGGCTAGAGCTGCAAGAAAGACTCAGACTGGCCCCTGTATCCTAGAGAGTCTCGTGGTCTCAGAACAGTGGAACTCGGGGCCCCCACTTAAATAAGGTGAACCAAATCAAGAACCCAGATTCTTAAGAGTTTAAGATCAGCTAAATTTGCTCTCATAGATCCTCAAGAAAATAGCTGTCATGAATGAAAATCAGAAAGAACAAAACATAGATTTAGATCCCCAGAAATTTCAGATTTGGAACTATAAACACAAGAATATTCAGTAGTAAAATTCCAAAAAAAAAAAAAAAAGAATAAGCAACTGGAGAATGTTTTCAGTAATCAGGAGGATAAGTAAAAGATCCAAATAGACTTTTTAGAAGTAAATAGAATACTTGTTAAACTAAGCTTAACAGATTAAGCATTAGGTTAGATTGAGCTGAAGAGAGAATCATCAGACTGGAAAGTAATCTGAAGGCATCAAAAGGCTGCAGAGGGGCTGAGGGATGGAACGGATGGGGAAAAAGTCACAGGTGAGGACAGACTGAAGTCCAAGACCTGTCTAATTGGAGGCACCTGTATTGAGATACCCCAGAAATAACGAAAGACCCAAAGACACAATGATAGGATGCACAATTTACAAAAAGCTGCGTAAATAAAAGAAAAGAACAGCAGAACCAAAGATGACCAGACCTTAACACAGCCAGAAGAAACAAGGCATCCGCAGAAGAGTTGTGGACAGCACAGACGTCTTGGTTGTAACAGGGATGGAAGGTATCACGCCTTCTCCCGGAGTCTTGGGCCAGCAACACCATCTTAAGGGAAACCATGATGATCACAACCCTAGATAAGTAACATCTGAGTCCCCCACAATCACCCCACACCCGTGGAGTCCACACAGACCTGCCTGCTGAAGGGAGCTGTGTGGTGTGAGCCTGCGGGAACGAACCCCACCTTCCCGGTGGGGGTTCTTCACAGGCTCTCACTGTGGGTCAGGTGTACTCTACCGAAGACACAAAGATAGATCTCAACAGCACAGTGACAAACTTACCTTACGGGACCTCTGCAGAACCCTGAACTCACTTATCAGAAAATAACAGCACTTACGTCTCCCGAGGCCTCGGGTCACTGCCTCTGGGTGGCTCCATCAGCCGGTCTTTGACCCTTTCCCGTCCATTCTCTGCCTGTCTCCCGGGCTGTGTCAACAGTTCCACTTGTCACCAGCACTGAGTGACTGGATCATGATGTGCGGCGAAGTCATTCTCCATGGCTTTGTGCTTGAGGTGATTTAGCTTCTCCAACGTGGGCGGTGGCAGTTCACCTCCCACTCGGGCACATTTGGCCACTCTTTCCTGCCTACTTTCTTCTTTCCTTCAGGGTCTCCACTTAAACCTAAGTGGCAGCGTGAGTTGTCCCACCGTCAAGGTGACGGCTTCAGCTCTCGTCCGTCTCACCATGACAGCCGGGCGCACACTGAGCGTCACCTGTTCAGGGAGTCTGCCACCCCGGGTGCTGCGTGCGGTTGGGTGTGGTCCCGGTGCACCTTCCTCCCCGTTCGCTTCCGGGAGCAGGACTGGGACGCCACGCGGGATTCACACCCTGGGACGGGCCTGGGCCAGTTTCAAGGGACGGGTTTTCCTGGGTCTTTGCGCACCTGATATTTCTGATCAGATATCATGAATTGTGACGTTTATGCCTTTTTGACTGTTGGATTTTTCCGTACCCCATATTCCTGGGACACTCTGTGAGGCGGTTGTTTAAAAACAGCGTGGTCTTGGGGCTGGGCTGGGGCTCAGTGGTAGAGCGCTCGTCCGGCTCGTGTGAGGCCCTGGGTTCGACCCTCAACACCACATAAAAGTAAATAGAATAAAGGCATCGTGTCCAACTACAACTAAAACAGTGTTTTAAAAAGCCTGGCTTGGTCTTTCTGTGCCTTAGGCTGAGAGTTCTGGGCCAGACTGGAGCAGAGCTGCCCTGAGGGGGTCCCCACGGCAGTGACACCCTTGGAGGAGCGTCTGCTGACCCATGCCTGGGGCCCGATGCTCTGACGGGTCCCATGGGCCTCTCCCAGCTCGCGTGCCTGAGCAGCCTGTGTCAGCTGGGTGCTGCAGGGAGCTCCAACAGGCTCCCTGCTGCTCCCTGGCCCCTCAGCTCTGGGGACTTCCAGGCTCTGAACTGGGGCTTGGAAATTGCCAGGGAGAGAGGCAAGGGCCAGGGCCCACCCCCCATGCTTCCCATCTCTCAGTCATTGTCCCTTCCTGCCCAATAGGTGGCTTCCTGGGGGAGGGTGTGTCCAGCTGCTCTGTCCTGCCTGGAGGCAGCTTGCTCTGAGAGCCTGTGTGTTAGCTGCTGCGGCCCCGGGGCCTGTCTCCGTTTGTAGTCCGAGCGCAGGCTCCAGGCAGGAGTGCAGGCCAGACCCACAGAGCTGCCTCCGAGACAGGAAGCACAGTTTCCAAGGCGATGACCACAGGCTTCCAGCAGAGTGGTCGAAGATCTCGGCTCCTCTCTGGACACAGGACCCACCGGCCCGGGGCACCACCTCTGCAGGCCTCCTGTGTCGGGGGCTGACCTGGGGCCTCCCTCCTTCTCCAGGGCTGGTGACTTCCCGGCTGCAGGGCAGGTTGGGCTCCCTTGGCATCCTGTCCCCGTTGGTCCCACCTGTCATTGCTGGCAAATTCCACCAGGACTGCTCCAAGGGCAGAGGAAGCTCTCGGCCTTCTGCCAGGGCAGGCCGCAATGGGACAGCGGCTGGGACAGGCTGAGCGCAGAACCTGCCCCAGGGAAGGGTTCCCAGGCAGGAGCTGGTCAGGCAGGTGTAGTAGGGCACTGTGGCTGCACCCACGACCCCAGAACCTGGGGGGGGGGGGCGCAGCACGGAGGCAGGAGGATCCCAAGTTCCAGTGAGACCCTGTCTCAAAATGAAAAGTGGACATGGCTGGAGGTAGCTCAGAAGTAGAGCACTCTTGTGTTCCAGCTCCAGGACACACAAAAACGTATTTCAGCCTAAAAGAAGAACCTCTTCGGGTTTTTAAATATGGAACTTTTCTGTGCTGAATTTGTGGAATTATTAGAGCTCAGAGCAGACTGAAGCCTTCAGTTACCGTGTTGCGTGAGGCTCCCCACATCTGAGACCCACGGGCATCTCTGTGGCTTCCCAGGGCTCCCCAGGACAGGCGAGGAGGCCTCTGCAGGGCTCAGACGCCCAGAGGGCAGGGGACCATGGCCAGGCCCCTCTCAGGTGCCTCCGCTCAGCTTTGGGATGGGATTTGGGGAGCTGAATGGTCAGCGGGACTCTGGGCCTCAGGCTGCCCCTGTGTGAGCATCCCTGACCGAGCCGCCTTGGACCTGGGTGGCAGAGCCTGCGGCCTGCTCCTGCTCAGCCTTCTCCGCTCCAGGAGACAGGCCGGCTCCCTGTGCTGCCCTCTGCAGGGCTGGACAGGAGCCTTGGTCAGGACCCTGAGGCTCCCCACCCTCCGTGTGGGGGGCAGGACTCCACGCAGGGCCTGAGGGGAAGGGTGCAATTCCCAGCCCCGCCCTGTTCTGGGGAAAGCCTGGCAGTTTGGGCAGAAGGGCCCTGCAGTGGCCCTGCTGAGCCCGGTGGGACCAGGCCTGACGCGTCCCTCTCTCCTCCTCTGGGGCACTGGGTCTGAAGGAGACTGGCACAGACAGCACCTGCTGACGGCAGCGTGGTCACGTGGTCCCCTCGGCTGCTAGGTGCTGTCGGTGTGTGACGATCCATGAACGACTGGCAGCCGCGAGGGCCAAGGCCGAACCTCGCACTGAAACCAGGGCTCTGGGTGGGGCTGCGGCAGCCAGGCGGCCCGTGTGAACCTACAGACCCCAGGACCTCTGACCCTCAGGAGAACTCGTGCGTGGTCCCGCCTGCCTCCTCCCTCTCTGAAACGGCGGTGGGCAGAGAGCGGCCTGTGGAGCACCCTCGGGGCAGGACCTGGCTCGGCTGCATGTGGTCCCCCTGAGCCCCACCTTCTGGGCCCTCTTCTTCCACCCCCAACCTGCACAGGACTCAGGAAGCTGGAAGGACAGGGAGCAGGGCCTCTAGGGCCCCCGCCAGTCCTCACTCCCTGAGCGACATCACCCAGGGGCCCGCCAGGCTTTGCCATGCTCCCCGACAGGACCAGGCCTGACCGCACCCAGGTCCCGCTGCGGGCAGGGGCTTCCTGTGTGCACTCCTTGGGCCCCAGGGAGACAAGCATCCCTCGGCAGCGCCTCCTGCTCTGCTCCGGCAGGGCCATCTGGACACACCCACAAGGCAGCCTGAGATGCAGCTGGCTCTGGCAGCCCCAGCCTCACTAGTCTGGCCTGCTGCTGCCCAGCGCTGGGCCTGTGCTCTCCGCTCGACCGGCACCAGCGCTGCCATCCTGACCAGCACCTCCAGCCCTGTGCCAACCCTTCTCCATCCTCTGTTCCTGGTCAGCTGGTTCCAGTCCTTGTCCCTCTGCTGTCCTGATGCCTGGTCCTCCTGTTTTCCATTTCTGGTCTCCTTTCTAGAACCGCGGGGTGTTAATGGCTGTGCACTGAGAACGTGCCCGCTAACACCCTGCCGTTCCAGAGGACATGGAGCACGTGCTCCAAGCTGCTCTGCCCTGCGCGACATGCACCTCAGGCCTCCTCGTGCCCCAGCCTGACTCTGCCGCCGGCCATCAGCACCTGACCAGCGTTGCTGGGCTGCAGGGCACATGTGGACCCATGCTTCAGCCAGGCACGTCAGAAGACCGAGCTCCAGGCCTTTAAAAATAGCGGAGCTCTATGACCACACATGGCCACACACGAGCGTCCACCCTGTGGAACGTAAAGGTGTGCATGTGCATGTTCACCACACACACCCACATTCACGTCACAAAGGCACACACACATCCTGGAAGACATCTGCCGATGCTGCCGAGGACACAGGGACCCACCTGTGGCTGCCTCAGCTTCTCACGGGCCTCGCTGATGACCACGTACAGCTATGCACTGGGCTGATCACCTGCTCTGGGGCCCCTGTGCCCAGGCTCGTGTGTCCCCAGCCAAGGCCCACATAGGAGCTGCTGGCCTTGAGGGGCACTGACTGTCCCCTGCATATATGTGCCCACCGTGCTGCTGTGGAGCCACAATGGAGCCTCCCAAGGCAGGCGGGCAGCAGGGCAGGCTCCCTGCTGGACTGCTCAGTGCTGGACTGCTCACTGGGGGTCCTGTGGCCACCCAGATATATTACTCGGCCGCATCCTGCCCTTGTGGGAGCCTTGTCTTAACCACTCGTCCCTCCCTGGGCTCCTGCCCTGCTCCGTCCTGAAGGACTCTGCTTGGGCAGGCTGGTGCTTTGGCCTGGGCGAGTTTCTCCCCTGGGCCTGGGTCAGAACAAGGATGACCAGTCTTGCTCCAGGGGCCTGGACCTGCGTCCAGTGTGTAGCTGAGGCTTTCCAATGCTGCCAGCATGGACCTAGGCCAACCTGTGGACATGCCCTTAGGCACCAGTCCCCTTGAGCCTGCAGACTGCAGGGTCAGCATGGTCTCTCCTGCCTGACGGTGGCTGTTTCACAGAGCCCTGTGTCCATCTGAGGTTGGTCCTGAACCCCTTGATGGATCTCGAGTGTTTTGTCCTGGGTTTCTGGGCCCTGGAGCCAAGTCTCCTCAGCTCCTTGCTCCTGGGCAGTCTCCTACCTCCAAGGGAAAATGATGGGTCACGTCCAAGAGATCCAGGACACAGACCCTGGCGAGACAGGGGAAGGGTCCCTGTGCCCAGGGGTTCTGCGCAGAGAAGGCTCCGCTCTGCTGCTGGAGATGAAGCCCATTCTGTGTACAGGCTGCCCAGGCTGTGAGGCAGCCAGTATCAAGGTCCTGGGGCGCAAGCAAGGCTGAGGGCTGAGAGAGGGTCTGAGGGGCAGTCTGCACTTGATTTTGAGGGTGTGGCTGCTGCTCCTGATGAAAACAGAGGAGTGCTGAGGGTGACATCCCAGAATCCCCAGGCCAGGTGTGGCCCCAGACTATACCCTGTGGGCCAGGACACTGAATGAAACCCTACCCAGGCGGCCACAGAGAGTGGTGGGCTGCACAGAGCCGGACAGAGGGGCAGACCCAGGAGGCCACAGAGAGTGGTGGACAGAGGGGCAGACCCAGGCGGTCACAGAGAGTGGTGGACAGAGGGACAGACCCAGGAGGCCACGGAGAGTGGTGGACAGAGGGGCAGACCCAGGCGGTCACAGAGAGTGGTGGGCTGCACAGAGCCGGTCAGAGGGGCAGACCCAGGAGGCCACAGAGAGTGGTGGGCTGCACTTAGCCGGTCAGAGGGGCAGACCCAGGCGGCCACAGAGAGTGGTGGACAGAGGGGCAGACCCAGGAGGCCACAGAGAGTGGTGGACAGAGGGGCAGACCCAGGAGGCCACAGAGAGTGGTGGACAGAGGGGCAGACCCAGGAGGCCACAGGTGGACAGAGGGACAGATCCAGGAGGCCACAGAGAGTGGTGGACAGAGGGGCAGACCCAGGCAGTCACAGAGTAGTGGGCTGCACAGAGCTGGTCAGAGGGGCAGACCCAGGAGGCCACAGAGAGTGGTGGGCTGCACTTAGCCGGTCAGAGGGGCAGACCCAGGCGGCCACAGAGAGTGGTGGACAGAGGGGCAGACCCAGGAGGCCACAGAGAGTGGTGGACAGAGGGGCAGACCCAGGAGGCCACAGAGAGTGGTGGACAGAGGGGCAGACCCAGGAGGCCACAGGTGGACAGAGGGACAGATCCAGGAGGCCACAGAGAGTGGTGGACAGAGGGGCAGACCCAGGCGGTCACAGAGAGTGGTGGGTTGCACAGAGCCGGTCAGAGGGGCAGACCCAGGCGGCCACAGAGAGTGGTGGGCTGCACAGACCCGGTCAGAGGGGCAGACCCAGGAGGCCACAGAGAGTGGTGGGCTGCACAGACCCGGTCAGAGGGGCAGACCCAGGCGGCCACAGAGAGTGGTGGACAGAGGGGCAGACCCAGGCAGTCACAGAGTAGTGGGCTGCACAGAGCTGGTCAGAGGGGCAGACCCAGGAGGCCACAGAGAGTGGTGGACAGAGGGGCAGACCCAGGAGGCTACAGAGGGTGGTGGACAGAGGGGCAGACCCAGGTGGCCACAGAGAGTGGTGGGCTGCACAGAGCTGGTCAGAGGGGCAGACCCAGGAGGCCACGGAGAGTGGTGGACAGAGGGGCAGACCCAGGCAGCCAGGAGGGGGTGCACAGAGCAGGACGGGAGGGGCTTGAGGCCCCCCACTGGGCAGAACCCCTTTGTTCCTGGAGTCCCTCGTTCTGGGCTTCTGCCCCACAGCTGTGCCCACAGGCAGCTCCCTGACAGTCCGCAGGACCCTGGGGGCACCAGGCTTGGCAAGCAGAGAGGCTCCCCCCCCCCTCACTGCAGCAGGAAGTGCCTCACACAGGACAGGAAGGACCCTGGATGCCACGCTCGGTCTCCCTCTCAGGGTTCGCTGCACCCCCAGCTCCCTGGGAAGCCCCAGCAGGCCCACCACACCTGGCTGTGAGGTGCTGACATCTACCACCGCGTGACAACTCGGCCAGCCCTGTGTGGCTGGGCAGGAGAGCGGGGCCCTGCCCTGACACAAGCTGCTTGTCTCCACTGAGCTCCAGGGAGTGTCCCAGCAGCAGGCGGCCAGGCCAAGCCAGCTCCACTCTGCTCCCTGTCCCTCACGCAGTCTGTCTCTGAATCTGTCCGACTCTGTGTGACTCTGCCTCTGTCTTTCCATCTCTCTGGAGTGGGTCTGGTGAAGGGTCTGCTGTGAGCTTTTCTGAGCTGCTGTTGTGCGTACAAACCCTGTGGACATGACTGTCCAGGTCACTTGTAACCTGGAGAGCGAAGAGCTTCCCGTGAGCAGGCTGCGAAGAAGCTCCAGGGCCCTGGCTACGGGCAACTGCGGTCCAGGTGGGCAGGACAGCCTCCAGGAGCAGCCCAGACATCCGAGAGCTCCGCAGGGGCCCCAGGGCAACCCCGTGGGCATCAAGGCCTCCCAGGTGGGCTGTGACACAGAGGAGACAGACGCCTGGGCCATGAGGACAGAGGTAGAGGCCAGGTGACACAGCAGGAAGGGGCAGGGAGATTCCCTGGAGCCTCACAGGGTACAGGGCTGGTCCACCACACTGTGGCATTTCTGGCCCCAGAGCTGGAGAGAGTCAATGAGGTCCAAGCCAATGTGGAAGGACTTGTTAGGGCAGCCCCTTCACAGGGCACCTGGGACACAGATCCACTGATGACCAGTCTTGAACAACTGGAGGGGGCAGAGGTCATCCAGGTCCTGCAACGGGACCAAGTGCCAAGGCACCAGGCAATCCTACCCAGGGTGTGCCGGTCAGGAGGCCAGGCTGGGTGGCAGGACCCTCCCATTCCCTAACCGGGAGGTGACTGTATCAGCACGTCTAAGGCTGCCTGCCATAAAGTCACACACCCAAAGCAGTTTTATTCACAACCACCGTGTCTTCACGGACTGTGGGCGCCTGATGGGAAGCCAGGCACACAGCCTCACCTGGAGGCTCCCTCAACACCCTGGACACACTGCTCCTGCAGCTGACCCGCAAACTGGCCCTCCTCCAGGGGTCCCCGAAAGCTGCTGCCTGAGTCTGCTGCTGCCTGAGTCTGCTGCCGCCTCTGCAGTTTCCTTGGAGAAGTCGGTGCCTTTGTCGGGAGTAGGGCCAAGCTTTTGGAAGCACCTGTGTTTGAGGTAAGGGTCTGTTTTTGCTGATAGACCAGTAGGAAGACCATGATTGACACTGTTGCTAACCAGGCCTCCACCAATAGAAAGAGCTCCAAGTCTCAGAGAGGGCCAGAGAGGGCCAGGGCCTGGGCCTGGCTCCGCCTTCCCCAGCAGTGAACCTTTGGCCCATTTTGAGCAGAAGAAACCAGAGGGTCAGAGAGGAAGCAGCTTGAGATGGGGACAAGATGCCCCCAAGAGCCTTCTTCCTGGCTCCTGAAGCCTCAGACCCTCACCCATGAATGGGCTGGTATGTCAGATCTCAACTTCCTCCTGGGTGCTCTCAGGGTGGCTGGAATCTGAGAGGGAGACGCAAGCTGGGTGGGCATGGATGTGTGTCTTGGGTGGGTGGGGTCCTGCAGCCAGGAGAAAGGTGCCGCCTGGAAGGGGGGGCAGTTCTAACCAGGAAAGGGCAGAGGGGGAGGGAGGGTCCTGGTGCCAGGAGAAAGGGACAAAGCCTACATGAGACGGGGACCGCAGCCAGCGGACTGAACATGGCTGGGGCCGGGGGTACTCAGGTCCACCAGAGCCACACTCGTAAAGCTGGAAGTGTCCTGTGGCCTTAAGGACCAAGGGGACCCTAGAACTCAGGCACTTCCTTGCTCCCTGCAGCCCAGAATCTTCTGCCCCGCGACCTTCTAAGGGCTGTGCGCTCCTCGCCCCACCCCACCCATGATCCCGAGGGTGGAGACCCCCAGGCAGGTGTCCTCAGAAAGGAGTGAGCAGAGGTCTCAGGACCAAGCTCTCACACAGGTAACCAGAGGCCGCCTGTGTCTCAGCAGAGCCCAAGCCTGCAGGCATGGGGCGCAGCCGCTGCCAGTGCCTCTCCCCTTCGTCGCCCACCCGGACTAGCCGCGCGCTCGAGCCCGAAGGCCAGGTGCGCCCCCGCCCGGCCTCCGCCGGGTTCCCACGCTCCGCAGACAGCCGCGCCCTAAGCCGAGCGGGCGCCGGTGGCCGGCGGGGCCTGCGCGGGAGGCCTTGTAAGGCATCGCGACCTCGCTGCTCGGTGAGCCGCGCTCGGGCCGGGCGGGGCCGCGGTGCGCGCGGGGCCGGGACCGGGGGGCGGGGCCGGGGCGGAGCCGGCGGGGAGGGGCCGGGGCGGTGGCGGTGGCGCTGCGCTCCGGCTTCAGGCGCAGGGCCGAGTCGCGGAGGCGCCGCGCCGCAGTGGCTGCATCTCCGAGGTAAGCCGGAGCCTAGTGGGCGCTGTGCCAGGCCTGGGGCGCAGGTCCGGTGGGTCCGCGCGATAGAGTATCTGCGATTTCCCCGATGGCCGCGTGCGCACCACCTGCGACCCTCCCCCGGGCGGGGTCTTGGCGGGCTGCAGCCGCAGGAGCTGCGTGTTTCTCCTCCGGGGGGCGAGCGGGGCGGCGGCTCCAAGGACAGGTCCGCGACTGGTCCCCAGCGCGCGTTGTGGTCTGTCTTTGAGTCAGCTCACCGCGGTGGACCGAGGGCGCACGGCGGCCCTTAGCTCCAGGCCCCCCGTGCGGCGGCAGGAGCAGTGCCCGCCCACGGCAGATCCCCGACCGCCGCCGCCGCCGCCAAGGAGCCGTGGCAAATTCGGGCGCAAAGGTGTGAAACGAGGGCATGGTCTCGCGCGCGGAGGTGCGGAGGCTCGGCGCCAGCGTCCCCACCCTGCAGGTGACAGCGCCAGCAGCTCCGCAGATCCCAACGCGGCGGGCCCTCGGCTGTCCACAGGCTGCGCACCCGTGTCGCGGCCAGCGGGAGGGCGAGGGCTGCCAGGACGCCGCCTTCACGGCCCCAGCTTCTGCCCTGCCTTTGGGGGAGGACGGAGCTCTTTATTCTGCGGTTTCGGTTATGTAAATGAGGACCTTGAAAGGAGGCGAGGGGGACGCGTCGCGCCCCTTTGTGGCCGGTTGTTCTGAAGCTGCTGTCCCCGACGCTCAGGCGTCTTTCGGGAGGAGCAGACCAGCTGTCACGGACCCTAGGGATCGGTCCTTTGTGCGCGTGTTCCTGGGGGCGCTGCCGAACCCGCGTCGCTCTCACACGCCCCTTCTGCCTCCGGACTACCCCGGCCCCCATGGTGACGTGAGCCCACAGCACCAGGACCACTGGGGGGGGGGTGTCTTGGTGGCGCAGACAGCACTGGCCCAGCCTGGAACTGGGTTCACAGACGCGTGTCGCAGCTGTGGGCTCCAGCCAGCCCCTCTCCCATCACATGATCCTGGAAGCACTTGGCGAGGGGAGGGGCCCTTCCCCCCTCGGTTGCTGCAGGGCGCCGCTGCGTTAGGGTGTGAGCGTCCCTAACAGAGAAGGGTCTGTAGGGCGTTATTTCCACAGAGATCCGCATCCACAAAGGCACTGCTAGGTGGTAGGCTGAGCGCTGCTGTCTGTGTTGGCAAAAGGGAAGGAGGTGGCGGGAGCCTGGTGCAGAGGCGAGGCCTTGCCCTGGCCTCCATACTCACCTCCTGGTCCCCTCTCCCAGCTTCCCCTCTGATGCTGCAGTAATGACTGCTCCAACTATTACCCAGAGGAGAGTGCTCCCTGGGAAGAATTCCATCAAGAAGATTCAAACCACCCATCACCTCCCAGCTCCTCCCCAGCCCAGCAGAGGCTCAGATCTAGAGCTTTCTGGGGAGGCGGCCTGCTCCAGAAGGCCTATTTATAGCTGCCCAGCACTGCAGAGGCCTCCAGCCTAGCTCAGGCGCCATGGCTGTGCCCACCGGCCACCACCCTCCAGCAGGTGGAAAGTGCATACCATCCAACCCCTTGCTTAAGCAGAAGGCTTTCCTGGGAAGGAAGGGGTGGAGCTGCCCAGCCCCATCTGGGACTCAGAGCGGTGCCTAGCCCCGACCTGCCGCCATGCATGCTCCCTGGTGCTCAGCTTCTCCTGGGAGAGAAGACTCCTAAGTGCCAAGTGCCAAACCACAGCATCCCACCTCATCCCCCACCCAGGGCACCTCACCCAGGGCTTCTCCATCCATGGCAACCCATCCATGACCCAGGGCACCCCCCACCCAGGGCATCCCCCACCCAAGGCATCCCCCACCCAAGGCATCCCTCACCCAGGGCATCCCCCACCCATGTCACCCCCACCCATGTCACCCTCACCCAGGGCATTCCCCACCCAGGGCATTCCCCACCCAGGGCACCCCCCCATCCAGGGCATACTCCACCCAGGGCATCCCCCACCCATGTCACCCCCACCCAGGGCATCCCCCACCCAGGGCATCCCCCACCCATGTCACCCCCACCCAGGGCATCCCCCTCCCAGGGCATCCCCCACCCATGTCACCCCCACCCAGGGCATCCCCCTCCCAGGGCATCCCCCACCCATGTCACCCCCACCCAGGGCATCCCCCACCCAGGGCATCCCCTACCCATGTCACCCCCACCCAGGGCATCCCTCACCCATGTCACCCCCACCCATGTCACCCCCACCCAGGGCATCCCCCACCCAGGGCATCCCTCACCCAGAGCACCCCTCACCCAGGGCATCCCCCCATCATCCCCCACCCATGTCACCCCCCCACCCAGGACATCCCCTACCCAGGGCACCTCCCACCCAGAGCACCCCCCACCCAAGGCACCCCCCCACCCAGGGCATCCCCCACCCAAGGCATCCCCCACCCAAGGCACCCCCCCACCCAGGGCATCCCTCACCCAGGGCATCCCTCACCCATGTCACCCCCACCCATGTCACCCCCCCACCCATGTCACCCCCACCCAGGGTATCCCCCACCCAGGGCCTCTCCATCCATGGCAACCCATCCATGACCCAGAGCACCCCCTACCCAAGGCATCCCTCACCCAGGGCATCCCCTCATCATCCCCCACCCAGGGCATCCCCCCATCATCCCCCACCCATGTCACCCCCCACCCAGGGCATCCCCCACCCAGGGCACCTCCCACCCAGAGCATTCCTCACCCAGGGCATCCCCCACCCATGTCACCCCCCACCCAGGGCATCCCCCACCCAGGGCACCTCCCACCCAGAGCATTCCTCACCCAGGGCATCCCCCACCCATGTCACCCCCCACCCAAGACATTTCCCACCCATATCAACCCAGCCATGACCTAGGGGATCCTCGCCCAGGGCATCCCCACCCAGAGCACCCCCAGTCCCTGTAGCCCACCCAGGGCACCTCTCACCCATGGCAATCCCGTCCGTGACCCAGGACACTGCCACCCTGGGCATCCTCTACCCACTGCAGCCCCCACCCATCCCAGATCAGCAGCTCTCCTTGGGGAGGGAGCCCCAGTTCCTGGGAGTGGCTTTGCTCCACCCTCAGCTCTGCGGCCAGCAGCCCTAGACTCAAGCCCACGGGAAGGAGGCTCACTAGACACAGCAGCTGTGCCCCCTCAGAGCTTGGAGGGAGTTAAGTGTGTGGGTCCACATCCCCCTCCTGTGCAGGGCTGGCAGCAGCTCAGCTGTGGGCCGCCACTTAGGGTCTTCAGGTCCAGATGCAAGATGCTTTGGGAGAGAAACATGGGCGGCGTTTCACAAGGCTCACAGCAGCTTGATGGCCGTCAGACAGTGTCCTCCCAAGGCCTCTGGGTCTGAGAGGTGTCCCCTCTGCATGTGAATGTAGGTCAGGCTTGGAGGATCTTCCCTCAGCGTCCTCCTCAGTGGCCTGGACGCCATCTTCCTCTGCCCCTGACTCGGCACCTGGAGGCCAGGTGGGTGTCAGAAGACAGGTGTCATCTGGGAGTGTCCTGGTCACCCTGCCTCTTGAGAGGATCTCCAACCGGCCTGCCTCTGGGCCTGTGCCTTCTCTGTACCTCTGGGGGGGCACTGCCTCTTCTGGCCTCAGAATCTAGAGGCTGCACCACAAAGTGGCGGAAGCTGTCAGAAGCCCACTCTCCCCGGTCCTGAAGGCCAGCAGCCCAGCCCATCAGTGTGGTGGCTGACCCTTCTCTGGAGGCCCCAGGAGGCTCCTTGCTGCCCCTCCAGGCTGGCTGTGGCTGCCGCTCCAGCCTTGCTTGGTTTCTGTGCCTCCCTCTGGGTCCCAGGAACGGTTACTATGAAGAACAGAATCTTCCTCCTCTGTCCTGAGGCTGGATGCCCAGGGTGGAGGCAGCGACAGCCGGGTGTCTGCCCGCAGTTGCTCTGTGCTTCCAGGACAGTACCTGGCTGGGGCACCCCCGGGAGGGACAGGCCCTGTGGTCTTTGGGATGCCACTCGGGCTCTCTGGACTTTGTGGTGCACCAATCCCCAAAGTGGGCAGATGTCCCCGAGGGGCTGTGCCAGCTCCAGCAGGGCTCAGGTGTGCAGGGCCAGGCAGACACCTCATCGTGGACACTGTTGGCCAGTGGGATGGGCATGTGGTCAGCTCCGTCCCCGCAGCAGCTGCCAGGTCCAGGCGGTAGGAAGTGCATGAACCTGGGAAGGCCTACCGACCCCAGCCTTCCCTCCCTCTGCTTTGGGGTCACAGCTGAGCTGGGAACAGTGGGCAGCACCGGGTTTGGTGTCAGTTGTCAGGTTGCTCTGAAGGGCAGCAGCCCAGTCCTAGGGTCCAATCCCAGAAACCTGTTTGAACCAGTGGCCCAGACTGTGTTCATGGGCAACCCTGGTCACCCCCTGGCCCCAGGTCACAGGTGCTGAGGGTCAGAACGGTTGCCTGGTGGACCTGGGCTTTGGGACTCTGTGCTGTGTGCTCTGAGGGACACACATTCAGACAATGCCCAGTTTGTGCAGCCTGCGGGGCTCTCCCTGCCTGGGACAGGGGTCTCTGCAGAGATGAGTGGCCACTCACATGGAGTGTCTGGGAGAGCGGGGCGCGGCGGCTGTCATGATCACAATAAACAATCACCAAAGGGCCAT